>NW_026999471.1:0-197918 GCF_037126465.1 Ornithodoros turicata | reverse complement strand
GTCACACGGTTTAAATCCAGCAGCATCTATATTTACTGCTGAAGTGTATGCACTCATCTTTGCGCTTAATTTTATATTGCAAACGCATGTTAAATCTGGAGTAATTTACACAGACTCTCTTAGCTCTTTGCATGCTATGAGTAGTCTGCAGCGTGCCAAGAACCTTCTAGTCCAGCAGCAGTACAGCACGTTCTTTGGCCAGTAGGATAATAAACAGAGGTTATAACTTAACATTTTGCTGGGTGCCCAGTCACGTGGGTATCCCAGGAAATGAACTTGCAGACCGAGCCGCAGCAACAGCTCTTTCATCAGAAATTATCCTATTCGACATCCCTTTCCATGACTTCAGACGTACATTAAAGAAGGCCATTAACGCAAAATGGCAGCAATTCTGGGATGAACAAGCTTTGAACAAGCTTCATCTCATAAAACCACACGTAGGGCATAAGGTACATTAAATTCAACAACGTCTCCAGGAGGTGCTGAGACACAGGCTCAGAATTGGGCACACATATTTGTCGCACGGCCACCTACTTTGAGGAGAGGAGCCACCGTGGTGTACCAATTGTAACGAGGAACTCTCCATCCTTCACATTCTCATCACATGCACACAACATGAACCTCATCGCCAGCGCTACTTCACAGGATGCTACAAGCATTGTACGCCTCTTCACCCAGCACTCTTGTTGGGTGATGAGCCTGTCATTTCTTTTGATAATATCGAGAATTTTTTTAGGGACATAGGCCTGCTTGGGAGCCTATAAATTTTTAGTTACCTTCCGCAAGAGAACTTTACACACACTTCTTTTAATTATATCAGTATATTTTAGGTTGAATTTCATTCACTTTATTCTTATAACTTAATGCATCTGTGTTCATAACCATGTTTGGCGCATTATGACCTTTGTAGTCGCTGCGCCAGAAAAATCCTAATAATAATAATAATAATCATCATCATCATCACCGCACACACGAGCCGCCAGCGCCCAATTCACTAGGTAACAGACCGCCGCAACACGGTCCCGGTAAAGGCGACAAGCACGTAAGGACCCTTTCCTGTCCCTCAACACCTGCCTCCCAGTCGCTGGATAACAGGGGGGAGCCACCCGCCCCCGGCTTTAAGACAAGAGTCGTCGCCTCCTCTTGTCGGGCTTCCAAGTTGCTGGATAACAGGGGGAAGCCACTCGCCCCCAGCCTGTGGTGAGAGGTTATGTCCTTGCATGATGCACCCCCACTCGCAGTACAGGTCCACCGGGGGATACAATCGCAATCTTTCGCACACTTGATGACTCGGCAGTGCTCGCCTCCATAGCCGGGACCCACCAACGGAAACGTCCGCGGCAGGACCTCAGCTGGCCGAGATACGTGCCTGGCCCTGGCCCTTCACCAGCTTAAGCCCTCGCACCACACCACTCGACGGATAGCGCTGGGGGTTGCCAAAAGCCTCCAAGCTGGATTACAGGAGGACGCCAGCTCTCCCAACCTACGTGAGGGCCCCTGTGGACATGAGAACTTACACTGACCCCATGAACCACAAAGAGGTCCTGGTGAACTTGAGCCTAGCATGAAGAAAACAGGGTTTTACCCCTAGGCTGCTGCTACAGGAGGCCGCCACACCTCCCGGCATTCGTGTCTTGCAGGCTAGGTTCCGGCCCCCAAGAAGCGAGGTTACAACCACACGCCACGGAAGTTAGCCACAGGAACTTTGTCCGAACACCAGGTACCCCCGGGGAGCGCCGTCGTTGGAGACGTGAAAAGTCAAAGAGGTCACACGGGACATTGATTGATTTATTGCACCGCGAAGGGCACGGTCACCCAACAACTAAGAACGCTAACGCCACAACTTCAGAGCAAAAAGCCTAACAGTCACAAATAGCAAGCAGCCTAAGACCCACAAGGGGCGGCTGCTGGTGCTCGTTCAGTGCTCCTATTAAATGCGCGCCAAGTCCTGGCCGATCCCTCAAGGACCCTCACGGCAATGATGACGAGGTCTCTTTTGTTTAGTCCTAGATGTAGTAGGCCCTCTGCAAATGGACGGCTCCAGACTCCCCTGTAGTTAACGGTGGCTGAGCAGAGCAAGGGCGGCTCCGACCTCGATCCCTGCGCGTAGGCCATGACCTCCGGCTTGTGGTAGTAGGCGGTCTTGTCGTAATGGGCCAATCCTAAGTCCCTGGCTCCACCCACCACCTGGACGTCGAGGATGATGGACTGCTCCCCCCTGTTGGCCACGATGTCTGGCTTCCGGTTGCCCTCCACTGTTCGGATGACGGGTTCCCTGATGGCATCCCACCCACACTGGCGCAGACGGCTGCAGATGTAGGCCAAGATGTTGTCATGCCTGTTCACCCGCAAGCCGTGGGTGCGGTGGCATCTTTGCAGGACATGCGCCAGGGATTTCAGGGCAGGAGATCGGGAACCAGGGAGAAGAGAACCGGCTCTGCAGTCTCGTTCTAGGTGCTGCCCCCTAGAGCATCGTGACCGGGTGGGTAGAGCATTAATCCTGATCCGCATGGCGTCCACGTAAGCCGATCCACGTAAGCCGATCATAAGGCGGGAGCCATCATCCACCCAGGAGTGCGCCGCCGGCACTGCGGACGCCGCCTTGAGGGCCTCGCCATCGCAGAAGGCGTAGAGAGCCTCAGCCCAGAAGCGCCTAGAGTCCGCCGCCGACTGTAAGGTTCTCCCCTTGTGGAGCAGCATTCGTCGGACGTTGCGCATCTCCTTTACCTGGGAGGGCGTGCGGGACAACTCGCTGAAGGCTAAAACTTCTGACGCTCGCATCCTATCCAGACGTAGGAACTTAACTCGAGGGATAGCGTGCTCAAGCGAGGGGATGACCAGGCCGCCGTCCCTAGTCGCCGCATAGAAGAACCCAAGAGGCACATCATGTGGAAGCCGGAGCCAGGATCTTACGGCCGCCCGGACCCGGGAGTCCAGGTTACGCAGAAGGCCCCGAGAAAGTCTTCCAAAGGTCAACGGGTGGTGGAGGCGGGGCAGGAGATGTGTTTTCAGGATGAATATTCTCTGCTGCGGCTTCAAAGGAGCTTTTGTAAGCCGGCAAAGCATGCCGGGCAGTCCGCAGTCAGAGGGTACCTCCACACCACTCGTCCCGAAGTCGATCCCAAGGTACCGCCACGATCCGTCCCAGTCCATGGAAGGGATGACCTGCCCGCCCAGATGAAAAGACGTTGGCAGGGCCCGGATTTTCTTCTGCCTGTCTGAGGGAACGAGGGACAGGGTCCGGCACTTGTCGATCCCAAACACTAGGCCTCTGGGTTCAAAGTATTGGCGAGCCTGGTCGAGGAGGAGCTGGAGACCCTGCGGCGTTGAAGCCACCAACACCAGGTCGTCCGCAAACGCTAAAGCGTTCACCCTGGCATCGCCGATCTGGAAGCCAATGGCCTCCGGCAGGTTCGACAGCAGCCCGTCCACCACTAAATTGGAGAGGTACGGAGATAGGGGGTCCCCTTGGCGAACCCCCCTGGACGGGATCACTGTGGTTGCGTGGCCGCCAGAAGACAACGTGACTTCTCCCTGGTATATGCCCCGTATGTAGGTCTGCATGGCCGGTGGAATGCCCCCGGCCCGGAAGGCGTACTCCAGCGCTGACAGGGAGACGGTGTCAAACGCCTTCCTGGGATCCAGGACAGCCACATGCAGAGGTTGAAGCTGCCTACGTGATTCCTCGATGAGGGTCTGAAGCAGGGTGAGGTTCTCAGCGCACCCGTCAGAGTTGATGAAGCCCCTCTGCCGATGGTCCAGCCGCATGGTCGTTGCGAGACGTCGACCCAGGACTCGATGAAGAAGCCTCAAGAGCACCGGGGCAATGGCAATAGGTCTGAAGTCGCCATGTGCGGTCGGCTGCAGAACTTTGGGGATGAAGGAGACTCGGGCCCGTCGAAGATACTCAGGGGGGTGGCCAACTTTCATATTTAAATTGCAGACAGTCGCCAGGACTGCCGGATTATAGTGGCGCAACCTCCCAGCGGTGAATAAGTCAGGCCCAGGGGCTGACCGACCGTCTGGCAACGCCGCCATGATGTCCTCGCACGTGACCGGAACCCAAACCCCCGAAAGCTCAGGACCAGGCTCCGGGAGATCCAATGGCGGGGGTGACGGGGAAGTGAAGATGGAAACCCAGTATCCAAGGAAGGCCCGTTCGTCCCTCGGTGGCAGCTCCGCTCTTCCATCCAAGATCTGGTGGGCACAAGCTCTTCGATCCTTATAGTACAAGGTCTGCACCCTGGCATACTCCTTGCGTCGTCGCGCCCTCCGGCCCAGAGCAGGCGGCCGATGATGTTGAGGTCCGCCCCTGGCAACTGGGCGGCGTGGAGGTAGCTCAAAAAAGTGTCGTAAGAAATCCTCCAGAAGGTCGTCGAAGGGTTCCCCAGCAAAGGCGAAGGCGAGAATGGCTCTAAGGGTAGGCGTCGCTTCGTGGTCCACTGGCAGCTGGTCAGAACGTCCCTGTAGGGCAGCCAAGAAGGGGTCGTCCAGGTGGTCCTCGCCTCTTACAGGGCTGTCTCCAGAAGCTGGCTGAGGAGGAATCGGGCTCTCGACGTCGGGCACGTCGTTACGTTGAGTAGCTGCGGGGCCCAAAGCCTCTTGCGTCACATATCTTTGCTCCACTTCGTGGACAAGTTGTCGATGCTGAAGACAGCGCCGTCGCCCCTTGACTGCACCCAGAGCTCTAGGAACGTTCCTGGCCCGAAGGACATTCCAGATGGCCTGATTGATCGTGGCCTGCGAAGCACCATGCCGCAGTAAAGCGACTTCCGTCTCAGCTAAAAGTCTCTGCTCCTCAGGAGACCATCTCGCCTTCCGGCGCTCCACCTCGACGGCAGCGTTGTAGGCCTCTGGGTGTGCCCTCCGACGATGCTGGCCCAGGCCGTTAGACGTCGAAAAGACCCTAAAGCAGTCCTCCACGGTACACCGGAACCCTGCAGCATCAGCAGCAGGAAAGCAGCAGAAAGAGAGTCATAGTTACTCTTGCCGTTTACCCAAATCAGATTATTCCTACTACCGCCTATCACTCGTTTTTCAATGGACTGTATTTCAAAAACATGGTTGGTATGATACTTGGTCGTCCTTTGTGTCATTTAGCTATTTTTTAATGACTTCTATCTTTAAAGGAAGATATACCTCACCGTAATACAATACAGTAACTATTAATTATACAATAGCTACCCAGCAAAACCCCACAACCCAGCAGCCCTCTTCACCCGTTGAATACATAGGTCATACGATGGAAAGTTCGGTACGAACGGGCGCCCCCTTGTAGAGTGATGACCGCTAGCATTTTCAAATCATCTTTCCTCAAGCCCATGTCCAGTAGAAGGTCCGCACTTTGGCGCGCCCAGATTCCTCGGAACGACAGCGTTATCCCACCGACCGTCGGAGACTCGACCGGGTAGCTCTCTTCGACTTGGGACAGGAGATCCTCCCTTGAATATTTGAGTACCTTATGGCCATTAGCCAAATCAAGGGGGATACCTCTACCCACAATTTGTGCATCCAGCACAACGGTCCTGCCTCCTTTCCTTGCTATAAGGTCTGGCTTCAGGCTGCCCTCCGGAACTCTGTATATCGGCTCTCGAGTGGTCGACCATCTGATTTCCTGAAGTCGCTTGGTCACGTAGGACATGACGTTGTCGTGCCATCGACAGCGAACCCCATGCGAACACCACCTAAATACGCACTTACAGGCACCATAAATTCATATCGCAAAAGCTATTGTCGTTGTGCGAATTGTTCAGTTATAAGATCAGTAGGAGTTGCACTAAGACGCTAACAATTTTGTTCGTATTCCTGCATTATTAGGCCAGCAGGGTACCTATTGTTACTGTGTTATTGTTATGCACCACGTGAAAACCTTCCATGCACACCATGACAATTACATGTGTGCTGTCTGCGTGCAGTCGCATATCCAAAAGTAATCTATCCTACCGTGGGGCATGTTTGAATTTTGAATTAGCTTGCTGTTCTGTAAGTATGTAAGTGTGTGGGTAACATATGGATCATGATTATTTATTTGATGAAATGGCGGGGTAAAAATTCTCACGAAGTAAATATTTGAACAATTTGTTACAGTTGTCCATTGTGTAGGACACTCGTCAGAACTATTGGGGGGGGGGGGGGGATGGCATCGAACACTGTAGTTCTGAGATTGTCCCAATTTAAAACTTTGAGTACAGGGTCCTCATGCATCCTGAAAATGTACCGTTCACAACTTTATGTTCAAGCAAGGACGCGTTTCTATGAGGTGTCTGCACAAAGGGCACAATAATATTTTTTGCCTGCCTAATACCACTTTGTCCTTCCCATGGCGGGGTGGGGTGGCTGAAAAAGAATATCTGTATGTTGGCGGGCCAGTTAACTTCGACGCGGTATCTTTTACATTATTCAAACAAATGACAGAAGACTACGTCACGTGACTATCATCATGTGTAAAGAAGTAACTTCATCAAGTTTACGAAAGTTGAACGATCCTGTCTCAGAAGGCGAAAAAATTAGGCCCCAGTTGGAAGTGCTGGACTACCTTGCCTGAAACATCGTTACAAAATGATAAGAAAGCCAAGCTTTCAGCAAAGAGGCGTTTTGAGGCACTAAACTGCAAAATAGGTGCTAACAAAAAAATAAAAACAAAATCTGCAGTGTCTATTTGTGATTAGAGAGCAACTAACTCAAGAAAAGGATTGCAGCAGTAAGAAGAAGGTTTCCCGCAGGCTTGCCAGACAAAACTGGCTGAGACTGCCACGTGGTGAAGTGGCCTCTAGCACATTCGGTCTCCACACTGAGAAGTGTTCCCGTCATTCTACAGGTTGGGGGCTTGCATGGCGAATAGCACTCCTTGCACACAGTGAACAACTCCATAAGTTGCTCATGGAACACAATGTACTTCTTTTCTTCTGCCGGATGTTGTCCACCCATGTCATCAGTTTGCCTAGAACATAACTTGTGTTTAGCATATGTCCATGACGTACTGCTTGTGGTACCTTATGAAACTCTCATCTAATGTAGGAGAGTAGTCTTCATCATTCATATTGTCTCCAGCAGTACTGATGCTGCTGTGGAGTTCACTGTGATAGTCCTCCTCATGCTGTGGACTTGAACAAAATATTGGGGATGAAATCCTCGGATATGGCTCATCTGTGTTAACTGCGGGTTCCTGCTCTAGCTCCGCTGCAGATGGGCCCTCTGTCTGTGTGCTGCTGTCGCTTGTAATTTTCCTGAAGCTTTCCATAGCACACTGTGTAGCTGCAGGAGTAGGCAACATATAGGCATCTGTAACTGGTGTATCACTACTGTACAATTGGAAACATATTAGTTACAGAAAGGAGGGAGAAGGTGCAGGCAGGCTTGTATAGACTCATGATATGGGACCGACAGACTGAGATTTTGTTGTCCGCCCTTTGTGTTCCATGTCGTCTGGTCCTATATCATGAGAATATTATTTATAATGACTTACATGTAGAGCACTGTTGTGGCCGAGTCTGCGTGCCCACGGTTGACACCTTTCGTTTTGTCTGAGTCTCTTCATTGAGCATCAGCACCTGCTCACACTGTGTGCCACTGTCACGTGCATGTGTGCTGCTCTGATGGGGTTTAGCCAGGTTGGCCTCAATAATTAATGATGCAGCAGTGCATCCTGACTGGAAAATTAAAATTAATTTTCACATTAAAAAGTGTGGTAAGGCATTCACGAGCGAGATTAATTTCTTGTATTAACATTTTGTGGAACTCTTGTTATCAAAGGACTGATAACTGTCGCGAACGGAGGTGGCTGGCGTGAAACGTGCCGAAGTTCTAGGCAAGGGCATGCAGGGGGCGGGGCCAAAACAGTTAAAAACGAGGCTCATGGCCTAGCTGAGGCAGAGGCTCCTTTTTCCCCGGACCAGGCAGACCGCTGTTTGAGGAACCTGCTGGGAACTGTTGGTATCGCTTGTGTTTTTTCCTTGCGTTCGCTAGTATGTAATAAATCGTTGCCTTTGTATTACGTGTTGTTCGAGTAGTACCTCCTTTCGCCGGTAAACGGACGGTGGGTCCTGGTTGTGGGTTTCGCCTGCCGAGAAGAGGCAGTAGGATTCCCACAGCTGGCGCCCAACGTGGGGCCCGGGTCCGCTGGCAAGAGGAGGGTACGGTCTGTAACGTTTTAGGCTCGGAATGTGTCGCTGTAGTCGCACTGTAGCCTGGTGTCTTTTGCGTGTTCTGTGCTGTTTACTTTTTCCCGTTCCCAGTTCCGTGCCGTTCCTGCCTGGGTCTTGCCGTACGCCGGCTTACTGGCATGGCACCCGGATTAATTAATATGGCCATGCAGACCACCTATTTAGAGGAAAGCCCAGTTTTGCCTCGCGGTTCCTGCAGAGCCGTCTTAGTGCTACTGGAGCGTGCCAAGTGGCGTTGACCCTGTGCCAGGGCTTCATGTCACTTCGGATTGGAGCCTTTACCTTTGATATCCTCGAAGACTGGCCGTGATGAATTCGTTCTATTCTAGGCGAGTTTATTGCGTCTCTAATTGTCGAGTCGTAGCTTCATTTAAGCGGGCGTTTGAACCGCGTTGTTCGTGCTCGACGCCGTTAGTCTTTACTCGAGACTTTTCGGTATTAGAAGCAGGGGCCTTTGCAGACTCCCCTTCTTTCGTTGACCCAGCTCTAGCCGCTGCGATATGCTATCAAGGCACGCTTTTCGTGCCCTTCGGTAAATTGCCCAGGATTAAAGATACCTTGCAGGTGATCCGGTCGCAATTCACGCTCGCCTAGGTACCTGTCCGACTTTCCGGTTTTCCTGTGGCTGCGTATTTTCGTATTTACGCACTTGCCATTATCTTGATCGCTATTACTTAGCGCTCCGGTTAGATTTGGCTGTACCTGTGAATGTCGTCTCACGATAACTTCACTCTTAGGAACTTTTCAGATCCATCCGGCCGAAGTTGTCTTCTGGCAGTTTTCATGTTTACGGTCCTTTTTTTCCCGCAGTTTCGCAATGCCTTCCAGAGGTCGTGGTGGCAGGGGCCGCCGTAAAGCTCTTGGATCGTCCGCCCAAGCAGCTTGTGGTTGTTATGCACGAAGCGGAGGCTCCCCATCCGATCCTGACCGCTTTCCAGAACGTCGTCGCCTTCGCTCTGTCGCGACGTGGACGATCGTAGCGAGAGATCTTCCGGTACCCTGGTGTTCTCGCTCCAAGTGGAGCGCACAGCCACGACCTCTTCGAGGAACAGACCCGGGTTCTGTTCCACCACCTTTTCGTGGAGCCACTCTAGAGGATCGCAACCCTGCTGACCCACCGATTCCTTATTCGGAGGAAGAACGTCGCATCCTCTGCCCGCTATGCGCAGTGCCCGAGATCCACAGAGGCGCCCACCTTCGGGGACCACTGCATCGCGCGAAAGCCGAAGCTGCCCGCTCACTCAGAGGCCCCGATGGAGAGGTTCAGGCAGCGGTCTCCGTGCTGCAACGACACCGACCAGACCTCCTGCGTCGGCAACCGCCTCCGCAGGCCCCGCCCGAAGATATCCTCATCGACCTCCCTGAAGACTTGGATTAACCCTCTAAGCAACTGACCACCCTAATGTTTGTCCTTTGTTTTGTGTACGCCCTCAGTCTGCTTCGGGAGACCCGAGTGCTAGTTTTTTGGAAGGGGTATGTGGAACTCTTGTTATCAAAGGACTGATAACTGTCGCGAACGGAGGTGGCTGGCGTGAAACGTGCCGAAGTTCTAGGCAAGGGCATGCAGGGGGCGGGGCCAAAACGGTTAAAAACGAGGCTCATGGCCTAGCTGAGGCAGAGGCTCCTTTTTCCCCGGACCAGGCAGACCGCTGTTTGAGGAACCTGCTGGGAACTGTTGGTATCGCTTGTGTTTTTTCCTTGCGTTCGCTAGTATGTAATAAATCGTTGCCTTTGTATTACGTGTTGTTCGAGTAGTACCTCCTTTCGCCGGTAAACGGACGGCGGGTCCTGGTTGTGGGTTTCGCCTGCCGAGAAGAGGCAGTAGGATTCCCACAATTTCTAGAGGTGTGCGCGGACAAAGTTTCCAGTATCCGCTTCCGGCATCCGCACCCATTACCGGGAAGCATCCCCGACGTGCTAGGACTGGGTATAGTGAGGAGGCGCGGATGCCTACGGCATGCGAGAAGTACTTGCGATCTCGGCGTGTATCCGCATGCAAGGATTCACGGATTTGCACGCGCGCACACCTCTCACCATTTACTCTACAGGGTCCCCGTTGTGTACACACAGTATACTCACGTTGGATCTGCTGCGTTTCGCCAGTGGCACACCGTTGTAATGAAGATACTGCGTTGGCACAGCCTCCTCACGTAGGCGCGCGTACCGCGTCTTCGAATTCACTTCTCGTAACACTGACAAATTGCGATCGTATGCCTCAGGAAGAAAGTGTCTTGAGCAAACAAACAGCGCCCGATCACCGACATCGTCCTTCAATCCAAGTGCCTTCAGCCACAAACGTCTGACAGGCTGTGCGGTTGGTAGTTCGTGCAGGTTGAAGTCACATCCTCGCGTCCGCTTCCTCCCACAGTGCTGGACCGCACACGATCTTGGCATGTCGTATGCCGTGAGAAGACAGAATTCTTCGATGAACTAGTCAGCGCAACAGTGCCGAAGGCGAACAGAATGCAGGTGACACAAGGTGAAACGACGGAGAATTGAAACTAGTACGATGCGCACGCTACTTTTGGACACAAAAGCGGCGTCGTTTCTATGGCAACGGAGGGAGCACGGCTCACAGGCGACATCTCCTGGAGATTTGCATGTCATCATTTAAGCGTGTTTTACACTGCACTCGATAAAAAAAGAAAGTTTCATTGAAAAGTTAGTCAATTCTCTTCAGAACTATTCGTGTGTTACACAGTTGTCAATTATAACGTTGTCCGCCAATGGGGAGTTCTGGCTGTCATGACATCACGCAACGTTTCCACCTTGCGCCGAAGAGCGGCCGTGTCGCAGGAGTCGCCGTTTGCGCTCGTTTTCTCTTTTAGATATCTCAACTAATTTTCTTAGCATTGGGATCATTTTACGCATAGCACATGTATTGACACGCAAGAACGCAGTAATAACACTTGCAGATGTGTTCAGCATCTTTTCGTGGTCCCTTTAATGTCCTCATTATATTGCTCTGGGTGGGCTGCTCGACGGTGAAGACTGACACCGCTCTTCCTGAACAAGGTTCGCCCACATTCCGGGCAGGAGAATAAGCCTTGAGATCCACTTGCAACCTCAGCCGATCCCCTCGACGTCGCGGCCGCTCCTCGTTGGGTAGACGGTGCCTCGTCCACCTGGGGCCATTCTTCCTCTGATGTTCCCACAGCTGCAGGAGCGCCCCTCTGCAATGCATCAGTAGAATTTGGGGCTTCCTCCTCTCGCACTGCATTCCTGGAACCTCCGGCAACCCTTATTCCAACCGGAGATCCAACTTTATTCTGACATATATCTGTTGTCTGCCCGATCACAATGGCGGGACTTGGTCGGTATTAGAGGGTCGACACTCGTTCGGCAACTCATGCCTCTTCAGTCCGGTATGGATTCGCAGGCCTTTAAGAGTCGTGAACGACTTCCACAGGAACAAGAAAAGGGGGTCATGTTTCGTACATCCCTATCCAAAGGCTGCGACGGCTGGGAGTCCTGTCTGTTATCACCAGAATAAAGTAGATTATTCTTACTGACGCCTATCACTCGTTTTTGAATGGATTGTATTTTTCAAAAACATGGTTGGTATGATTCTTGGTCGTCCTTCCTAAAGCAGATTTCCCTTACTGCCGCCTATCACTCGTTTTTGAATGAACTGTATTTCAAAAACATGGTTGGTATGATACTTGGTCGTCCTTTGTGTCATTTAGCTATTTTTGTTAATCAATCCCTTCTTTACAGGGAAGAAGTACCCCAAAACCGCTGCGAAAAATAAATTACAAACGAAGCTCAATCCGCGTGCCTTGGGGGCCCGCGCCTACTTCATCAGCGTCCAAAAATCCTATAACACCTCACTCCTCCCTGTAGTGTCATTATAGAAATGGTTGCAATGTCTCCCTTGCGCAGACCAAGGTCGATAAGGGTGTCCGCGCTGCCGTTGGCCCATATATCATGGAACGACAAGGTTATACTAGATACCAATGGATCTGGGCCGTTGCTGCATGCTTGCTCCCAAATGTCTCGACCGCTGTACTTAAGAGTTTTGTGGGGGTGGGCTAGTTCAAGGGCTAGTTTAAGATCTTCACCATCTGAGCGTCTAGGATAACTGTTTGCCCGTCTCTCACGGCGACGATATCCGGCTTGAGGCTACGAAAGGCCACCCTGTACACTGGCTCCACCCAGTCTCTCTGAGTCTTTTTGTCACATATTTCACGACATTGTCGTGGCTGCGCGTCCTGGCTCCATGAGTCCTACGGCATGTTTGTAGAATATGTGCCAAAGTCTCATCCGACTGGCAACCAGCCCTACAGGAGCGTTCCGATGATAACCCCCGACCGGACCGGGCCTTACAGGGCATGGCATTTATCCGCAGCTTCATGGCATGGATGTGTTGGCGGCCTTGCAATACTCGTGTACCCTCACCAATCCAAGCGTGAGCGTGGGGTACGAGGGTGGCGTCCTCCAGGGCCTTCCCATCATTCGACGAGTAAAGTCTTCCAGCCCAGTACTTTTTAACAGCTACAGCTGAACGGAGCAAACGTCCCTCGTGGGTGGATCCAGCCTCTGCCCTCTCCAGCGAACCCACAATGCACTTCATTTTCATGGCATGCCTCACTGTGGGGTGGGTTGAGTTCCGGAGGCCAATTAGCCGGGCTCTTTGCATTAGTTGGGATGTTTATCCTGAAGGATGGGATGCCCAGACCGCCATGAGAAACCGCCGTGTGGAAAAAGGGTATTGGCGCATCATGTGGGAGCCTGAGCCATTGGCGGACTGCTCCTCACGTTGACGTCCAGCCGGTCTAGGATCTTCCAGGACCAGTGTCCCAGCACAAGTAAGTGGTATAGACGCGGGATCAAGCAATATCGTAGGATCACCAGCTGTTGTTGTGGCTTGACGAGGGCCCGTTGAATGCGCCTCAGGTGATCCTCGGTGTCATGGGCCGGTGTGATTGGGCGTCGAGATAGAGAGAAGGACACCCCCAGATAATGCCACGTGAACTCTGGGCCCGCAGCCGGAATGCGCCCAGAGGGAACAATGCTCTCCTGTGGATTTCCCATGGAAAACCTGAGGTGGAGATCCGGACGTCCACAGGATATGACCATTTTGGGGAGTTGACATGTAGAGGATGTCCTGTGGAGCTCCGCGTGGCCGCAGTTTTGATATCCTGTGGAAGTCCTGCTATGATCCTCAGAGGTCATAGCAGGGACATGTATGGGACTGTTACAGCTCATGCACCCACAGCTGTCTTAGCAGGATTATCAGCCTTAACAGACACGTATTCAAAATGCATAGTGTTTTTATTGGAATTTATTGTAACAGCATGTAACATATAGAAAAACACCGTAGGAACTAAGAACAATATATTTTTAAACGCTACAAATGCAGGTAGCATGGGAATGCAGTGTTAGTTTTCAACGTTCACCAGACTCACAAATTCTGCACAGCGTACTTGTGTAATTAAAACGCAAAACCCCGCAAAAAAAGTACAAGCACTCGTAATATATGACAGCCAGGACCAGTGCACATTTGTGCATTCAAAAAAAGAAAAAAAAACAGCAACGAGAGATTGGGCCACTTAGCCGAAAAGCTTTGGAAATGAAGTCGTATTCACTTCCAAGCAGAAAACAGACACTGTGCATTGGTGTTTTCGCGAGCTTCTACAGTACGAGAGCCCTGTTCGCCTGTGGGTCGAAATGAAGGGTGAGATGTGCAAATTTAATTCGATTGCGTGCAGAAACAACAGTGATGTGAGAAACTGCTTGGCGTATTAAGTCACTGTGGAGGTGATGTCTCTGTTTCTTACTCATTCGGTTTGAGAAACTGAGTTGGTTTATGGTAAGTCGAATTTGTGCTGTGCTACATCATCCCGCGTTTCTCTCTCTCTTGGAATACATGATCCATGCAGCATCCCATCACGGAGTCGATTTGGACAATCCGTGAAACAACCACAACGGGACCTCCTGGGGATATACGGCTACGGATATACCTTCCAGGGAAGTCCCACGGAGATCCATTTTCGGATATGGACATTGGGATCTATTTCGGGCGTCCGTGGGAGATGGTGTTCTGTCTGGGCGGTGTCCCCCAGTATGGAATACCGTAGATGTATCTATTTTCGTCTTCTTCTCTCTTCCTGAGTTAATCATAGAGATGGTAAAGGACTTCTGCGGTTTGATGTCCAGCCCCCTGTCATGAAGATAAGTTGCTGCCCCATTCAAACGATGTTGTAGAACTACGGGAGATGACGTCACGATGATGAAATCACCTGCGAAGGCCATCGTGTCCCGGGGACGGCTCTCCCACATTAAATCCCACGCCGTCACCTCCTTTCCTCAAGAAGCCATTTAACACTAAGTTGAATAGCACCGGCGATAGTGGGTCACCGTGGCGCACTCTAGTAGTCGGGTGGATCAATCGCGAAGAGGCACCCATCCGTAGGGTGGGTGCGTCCCTGTGCAGCTCCCTCAAGTAAGTTATAAAGTCTTCTGAGAGCCTGGCCTCAACTGCGGCGGCAAGGATGGCGTCCCGGGTCACGCGGTCAAACGCCTTCGTCAAATCGGAGACTGCCAAGAAGAGGGACCTTCCAGATGTCTTAGCCTCGTTCAGGATCGTTTTGAGGAGGACGATATTCTCCGCGCAGCCATCAGCGGATGAAAGCGCGTTGTCTAAAATCAAGTTGCAGATGCGCCGTTAACCTATTCGCTAAGATTCGATGGAACAGCCGCAAGATCACCGAGGCAATGGTTATTGGGCGGAAGTCCTGGGGTAAGGCAACGCCCGGCTTCTGTGGGACGAACGTCGTCCGAGCATTTCGTAGGCAAGTGGGAACTGTGCCTGCAATGGCCAGAAGATTCAACAGGACCCTCGGAACCACCATCAGGCTTCTCGCAGAGAAATTGTCCGGTCCTGGAGCAGATCTGACACGAGGTAGGTTTGCCTTAATCTCTTGCGCCATAATGAGGTATAAGGGGTGAAGAAGCAGTTTATTCTTACTGCCGCCTATCACTCTTTTTTGAATGGACTGTACTTCGAAAACATGGTTGGTATGATACTTGGTCGTCCTTTGTGTCATTTAGCTATTTTTTTAATAGATTTCCTCGTCCGCTCGTTGGTGGTAACCAAGGTCGTGCTGAAGACTGGGAGGTGGTGGGTTCGAATCCTACCGCCGGCTGTGCTGTCTGAGGTTTTCCCTGGGTTTTCCGAAGACTTTTCAGACGAATGTCGGCACAGTTCCCCCTGAAGTCGGCCCAGGACGCATACTAACCCCCCTGTCCCCCACTCCTTCCTGCTATCCTCTCTCCGTCTGTCCACATCTGTACGTCGCTCATAGCCACAGTTGCTTCGCGGCGCTAACACCCAATCAAAAAAAAATTAATAGATTCCCTCTTTAACAGGAAGAGGTACCTAACCCCCCCCCCCCCTAATACGCGCCCCTAACACACCGACAGCCCTCATCAGCCACGTTTACACAATGGTCGTCATGTGGCCGAATAAGCGGTATGCCCTGACGCCCCCCTGCAAAGTCATTAATGTTATTAGTCCGATGTTGTTCTTTGTTAGGCCCATCTCCAAGAGCTGTTGCGCACTTAACCGATGTATTTTCGTCTGAGCATCTAGGCTCTAGGCATCTAGGCTAGGGCTAGGGTAAAGCAGATTATTCTTATTGCCGCCTATCACTCGTTTTTGAATGGACTGTATTTCAAAAACATAGTTGGTATGATACTTTGTCCTCCTTTGTGTCATTTAGCTATTTTTTTAGCTATTTTAGCTAAAGCTAGCTTTTTATTTCATTTAGCTATTTAGCACTTTTTAAATCAGTTCTCGCTCTAGGGGAGCGATACCCTTACACAGGTGTTGCGCGCAACACCAGGAACTGCATACCACCCAGCGCCGGAGCCCGCTTCACCTGCTATGGCTGCTAACCACCATGGTCATACGACGAAATATATTATAGCTCCTGACTCCTCCCTGTAGGGCAATGACTGTAGTGTAAATGTAAATATCCTTCTTGGTGAGACCCATGTCCAGGAGTTGGTCTGCGCTCGCTTTAGCCCACACCCCTCTGAAGGAGAGTGTGATGTGGCTGACTGTAGATTCAGCTGGTGAGTCCCCTCTTGCCTGGTCATCTATGTCTTGGCGGTCGTATTTCAACGCTTTACGAGCGTGCGCCAGCTCCAAAGCAATGCCCGTTCCAACGACTTGGGCGTCGAGGATCACCACCTGATCGTTCTTTCTTGCCACCAAGTCCGGCTTAAGCGCACCCTCCGGGACCCTGTAGATGGGCTCGACCTCCGTGGACCGGCCTTTCTCTTGAAATCGCCTGTTTACGAATTTCAGCACATTCTCATGTCGACGCGTCCGGGCCCTGTGCGTACGATGGTAGGTCTGTAGAATGTGTGCAAGCGTTTCCTGAACAAGAATCCTGGTACTCTCCGCAATCCATTTGTGCGCGTAGGAAACGAGTCCCGCGTCGGCGAGAGCCCTGCCGTCGTTGGTAGGCGTAGAGTACCGAAGCCCAGTGTTTCTTGATTCCAGTCGAAGAGGTCAATAGCTTTCCCCCGTGGTAAGAAGACGTGTTGGCTTTGTGGAGAAGCTGAACCATTGCCTCGCACCGCATGGCTTCACGGACGACGGGGTTTGAAGATGATGCGAACCTCATCAGACGTGGACGCTGCTGAAGAGGAACATCTACCCGCAGAGAGGGTATCCCGAGTCCTCCAGCCGAAACAGGAGCATGGTGGTATGCCACTGGAGTGTCGTGCGGTAGATGAAGCCACTGACTAACAGCGTTGTGGATGGTCACGTCGAGCCTCTTCAGCAGCTGAATCGTCCACTTCCCAAGGACGAGGCGATGATGGATCCTCGGGAGAAGGTAATACCGGAGCACCACTAGCCGTTGTTGATGCTACAGCGGTGCCTTCAACACCCTCTTCAGCCAGGTATCAACCTCCTCCAGCGCAGGCCTCGGACGCCTTGTGGCGGACACGGAGACGCCTAGGTAGCGCCACACGAAGTTAGGGGCAGCCGCAGGCTCCGGAACGCCGTGAACCCGGAACGTGCTCTCCTTGGAAATTGTGATCTTTTTATCCCTCCCTGAAGCGACCAACGACACGGTGGTGGTGTTAACCCTCTCGTCCCCTTTCGTGAGTTCCCTTTCCTGAAGGTAGGCAGCAACCTCGTCCAGGCGATGTTGAAGGCGAGGGGGTGACGACGCTACGAGGACCAAATCATCGGCGAAGGCAATGACGTCGAGAGATCGCTCCCTCACGCCAAAGCCCAAGCCGGGTGCTCCAGATGAAAGGTAGACGTCGAGGACGAGTTTGAAGAGAACGGGGGACAAAGTGCCCGCTTGACAAACGCCGGTCATGGCCCGCACCAGTCGCTGCCCCCCCCCCGCCCCCCGCGCTTAGGAGAGTAGAGGAATCGTCATAGAGATCCTCGAGGTAGCCGAGAAAGTCCGGGGCCAATCCAGCGGCCCTGACGGCTTCGCAGATGGCATTCATTGAAACCTTGTCGAAAGCCTTCGTTAAGTCCACCACCGGCAGAAAGAGGGACCTTCTCCTCATCCGCGCTTCGGCCAGGGCAGTCGTGAGAAGCATAACGTTCTCTCCGCAGCCGTCCACCGGGAGGAACGCTCTCTGAGGATAGTTAAATCTGAGGTGCGATTATAGCCTCCTTGCCAGGATACGATGAAACAGGCGTAGGATGACGGACGCCACTGTGATGGGTCGGATGCGTCCAGGGTCCTTGGCACTCGGCTTCTTTGGAACAAATACCGCCCTTGCGTTCCGTAGGGAAGTAGGAATCCTGGACTGCAACATTGTCAGATTCAGGAGGACCCTGAGGACGACAGACGGGACGGAGCGGAGACATCTAGAGGTGAAGCCATCGGGACCAGCTGCGGATCCTAGCGGGGTCACGTTACACTTAATGTCCTGGGCAGTGATGACATAGAAGGGGTGAAGCTTCGTTGCAACTACAGGGCGTGGCCCGCGAACGGGTGGTGGCGGTGGTCCAGCCATTATTTCCTCCCAGGCATCGAAGAAGGCGGGCCATCCTCGACTGCAGCCGAAGCGTAACCATCAAGGATGGCCCTCTCACAGTTGGACTGCCGTCGGCGGAACAGGTCCTGTGTCTGTGCATAGAGTGCCCTTTTCTGTTTCCGACGACTCAGTGGACGGATGCGTCTCCGGCGTTGGTCATCGTCTCCTACGGCAGGCGGTGCTGGACCGGCTTGTCTTCCAGAGACAGGCGGGGCAGATGAAACAAAGACATCCCGAATGTAGTTATTCAGGGGTTGGGAGATGTCGGCGCCTCGGATGGCCTGGTCAGCAATATCAAAGAGGCGGGTCCGCTTGGAAGGTAGTTGGGGGCGTGCGGCTTGCGATCGTTTCGACCTCACGCAAAATTGCTTGTCGTCTTGACTGCTGTTCCTGAACACTTATTTCGGGTGAAGGAGGAACTCCAGGACAGCTAGAGCAGATTATTCTTATTTCCGCCTATCACTCGTTTTTGAATGGACTGTATTTCAAAAACAAGGTGGGTATGATTCTTGGTCGTCCTTTGTGTCATTTAGCTATTTTTAATCAATTCTGTCTTGTTACGGGAAGACATACCCAGAAAACTCGCCCCAAAAATAAATGACAATGGGGGCAAAGACACGCCTGGCTAGGTGCCGCGTGCCTAGGAGACCTGCACCTACAACACCGGTGGGGGTCCACCGGGGTCATGCGGTCATGGTCATCCACTTTATAACATCGTACGCTACCCTGTAAATACATAATGGATAACATAGAAATATCTTTTCTATTCAGTCCCCCAAAAGCGTGTCGACACTGGCACGGGCCCATACTCCACGAAAGGATAAAGTGACACTCGATACGACAGGGTCGAGGCCCGTTCCGCGCACATGATCAACGATCTCCGGTCGGCTATACTTCAAAACTTTACGGCCATGGGCCAACTCGAGGGCGATCCCCGTGCCGACTACCTGGGCGCACAGCACGAAGGACTGGTCGCCCTTCTAAGGGCGATGAGGTCAGCCTTGAGAGTTCCCTCCGTCACACGGATAATGGGTTCCACAGTAGTCTCCCATCCGATCTCTTGGAGCCTCTTGTCGACATACTTCACGATGGTATCGTGTCGGCGGATCCGCGCTCCGTGTGTGCGGTGGCACGTTTGGAGTATATGCGCTAAAGTTTCTTGCGACTGGCATCGCGCACGGCACTGTTTGTCCCACTCAACGCCGCGGCCTAACCTCGTCCGACACGGGAGGGCGTTCACTCTTATCTTGACGGCGACAATAAACTGCCTGCCTTGCAAGACCCGGGTGCCCTCCGCAATCCAAGAATGCGCAAAGGGCACCAGGGAGGTATCGGCCAGGGTATTCCCGTCGTTTGTCTGGTACAATCTTGTACACCAGTACTTCTCCAGTACTTCTTCACGGCAGCCGTTGATCGAAGGAGACGCCCGTCAAACGTAGATGCCTCTTCAGCCCTCCTCAATGCCTTGGTCATACAGGCGGTGGAGGTGGCCGCTTTGACGACGGGATGAGTGGAGTCACGGAGGTTCCGAATCCTGGCACGTTGGAGGATGGGGGTGATGGTACGCAGGGAGGGGATACCGAGGCCACCGCCCGCCACTGGCGCGTGGAAATAGGCCGCGGGAGTGTCGTGTGGTAATTTAATCCAGCGGCGAACGGCGGCTCTGATGTTGACGTCCAATCTCTCAAGGAGCTCCTTTGACCAGTACCCCAATACCAAGCGGTGGTATAACCTCGGTAACAAGTAATATCTCAAAATTACGTGCCGTTGTTGGGACTTCAGTGGCGCTTTGTGGACTCTCTGCAGCATAGTGGAAACTTCGTGAGTTGGGGACGTTGGCCTGCCCGCCAAGGTGAAAGACACTCCGAGGTGCTTCCAAGTGAAGTCAGGCCCTGAGGCTGGCACAGTATGTCCTGCAACGTTAAACGTGGTTGCCGAATCAATTTTTGTATTCTTGTCACTTCCCGAATATATCATGGCCACTGTGAAGGTCTTGGTAGAATTGATGTTTAGTCCACGGCCGGCCTGGTAGGTGGTGGCTTCAAGAAGACGATGCTGGAGCCCAACGGGGGAAGACGCGACGAGGATAAGATCGTTGGCGAAAGCCATAGCGTCCAGCGTCGATTCCCCCACGCTGAACCCAGTGCCACCACCTCCCTTCTTGAGAAAGCCATCCAATACCAAGTTAAAAAGTGGGGGAGATAGAAAAGAGCTGATAAAGCAGATTATTCTTACTGCCGCCTATCACTCGTTTTTGAAGGGACTATATTTCAAAAACATGGTAGTCAAAGAAAAAAAAAAGATGACTGATGTTGGACTTCTCAGAGGCACCAAGCAATGTACATCGCTCCCAGCTTCCATGCCGAACTCCAGGCCTCCTCACGTCTTCTACAGCACTCCCGTTCACGTGTCTTCCGTCACAGCACCGCTCCTGTACAGTAAGGGTAGACCCGTAAGTCCCCTGTCAGTGAGTGATCCCACCAGACTGCCAATTATTCTTAGACGAATGCAGATTATTCTTCCTGCCGCCAATTATTCGTTTTTCAATGGACTGTATTTCAAAAACATGGTTGGCATGATACTTGGTCGTCCTTTGTGTAATTTAGCTAAGTAAA
This sequence comes from Ornithodoros turicata, assembly GCF_037126465.1. Classification (NCBI taxonomy): domain Eukaryota; kingdom Metazoa; phylum Arthropoda; class Arachnida; order Ixodida; family Argasidae; genus Ornithodoros; species Ornithodoros turicata. Next base: position 177,121 of record NW_026999471.1, on the reverse strand, counting down.
TGTTTATTCCCAAAACATAGGAAACATACACATTCCCCGTTTGACGGCACGGGTCGCCGTTACAAGAACGCCGCAGTTCATAGTGTGCACAAAACATTACTGTTTCGGTGTGGGATTTAAAAGTTCTCCACGCGAGCACAGTGCCCTCGATGGCCTTCACCGCACACAACTTGAGGTGGCGGTTGGCGATGCCCAGATGACGCATTGCAGCCAGGGACTCAGAAGACCAGACGCCACGAAAGCTCAACGTAGCCGACGTGTAGAGCACCGGCGTCCATGGCTCCGCAGAAGAACGAAGTATATCCGAGACCTCCTGGGAATCGTAGACGGCCGCCTTTTCACGATGAAGGAAGTTGAGAGCATAGGTCGGCATTTTGCTAAGAATTCATTCAACATCACATTATGGTCAGTTTTCCGTAAAGCCCATCACATCACATCACCGTCATAAACCATCACATCACGAGCCCGTAACTCAACTTCAACCTCAGAATTCATCACATCATAACCCAACATTCAACTTCAACTTCAGAACACATCACATCACATCACATCATTCAACTTCAACTTCAAAATCCATCACATCATAACCCATCATTCAACTTCAGAACCCATCATCAGAATTCAACTTCAGATCCCATCGCGGTTTTGAAGTTGAATTCCTATGATGGGTTCTGAAGTCGGTGATGGATTTTGAAGTTGAAGTTTGTGATGGGGCTTTGAAGTTGAATTCCTATGATGGGTTCTGAAGTCAGTGATGGATTTTGAAGTTGAAGTCTGTGATGGGGTTTTGAAGTTGAATTCCTATGATGGGTTCTGAAGTCGGTGATGGATTTTGAAGTTGAAGTTTGTGATGGGGCTTTGAAGTTGAATTCCTATGATGGGTTCTGAAGTCGGTGATGGATCTTGAAGTTGAACTTTGTGATGGGGTTTTGAAGTTGAATTCTTATGATGGGTGCTGAAGTCGGTGATGGGGTTTTTGAAGTTGAACTCCAACGAAGGCCTAGGTGGGGTGTGCCCGGCTGCAGGATTACGACGCTAGCGTCCTGGTCGCCTGTGTTTGCGTGGGTTTCCTGGTAGTGGCAGCAAAGGCGTAAGCGAAGGAGGGGTATGCTGTTTGGAGGGTGCGGTCAGCCTGCACTCGGTTGGACTTGGAAGCAGGGTTTACCAATGAAGGAGGAAAGGGAGGGATGGCACGTTTGACCTCCGCTGTCGCATGTGAACTGCAGAAGGTGTATTGCTTGCGCGGTAGGGTTGTTGCAAAATATTGCGCCCGTTGTTGACAGATAAGTGAGCGCATAGCACATTGCGCGTTCATGTGGCTTCGGGTGACCGCTGATGGGGTTTTGAAGTTGAATACCAACGAAGGCCTACGTTGGTGTGCCAGGCTGCTCGCTGCTGGAGGATTACGATGTTGGCGTCTTCCTCGCCCCTGCTAGCGTGGATTTCCTGGTAGTGGCGGCGAAAGCGTAAGCGGAGGAGGGGTATGCTGTTTGGAGGGTGCGGTCGCCTTGCTCTGGGTTGGGCTTGGAAGCAGGGTGCACCAAGAAAGGAGGAAAGGGAGGGATGCAACGTTTGACCTCCGCTGTCGCATGTGAACGGCGGCGGGAGGTGTGTTGCTTACTCGGTAGGGTTGTTGCACAATGTTGCGCCCGTTGTTGACAGCTATGTGAGCGCGTAGCACATTGCAGGTTCATGTGGCTTCGTACGATATCCTTGCCTGCCGGCACATGATGATAATTAGGGGTTTCATGGCGCAACGACAACGAGGATCATAATGCGCCAAGACTCTGTTGAAGTTTAAACGACATTTAACTTAAAAATAAGCTGATTAGTTTAAAACAGGGTAAAAAAACTCAGAGGGTGTGAAACACATAAAAGTGGGGAAACAAGACACTACAATTCGTTGATGATGTCTATATTTCTTAAAAACTGAACGATGTTATCGAAAGGAATGAGGGCCTCATCCCCTAGCAATAGGGCTGGGTGAAGAGGCAAAGAGTATTTATAAAACTGAGTGGAAGTAGTTTTGGCGATGTTGTTCGAGAGCTGGGCAGCTAACGAGTATATGTACAACTGTAAGGTTTCTTCCACAGTGTTCACATTGGGGTGCATCTTCCCCCCGTAGCAAATGTCCATGTGTTAGGTAAGTGTGTCCCAGCCTTAAGCGGCTTGATAATACTTCCTGTAGTCTGTTTTGAAACTGCAGTACCACTCTACCTATGTGTGGCTTGACAGTGTGTAATTTGTTACTGCTTTGTTCTTTCCAAACATCTTGCCATTTTACATTAATAATATTTTTTAGTTCTTGCAACAAATCATCATACGGTGTGTCAAAGGGTGTGATGTCATTGCCGTGGGCGGCTGCCGCCTCGCGGTCGGCCCTCTCGTTGCCGCTTATACCGACGTGACTAGGACCCCAGCAAAGTGTCAAACTGTACCCTTTTTCTTGTATAACAGCTGCCAGGTACCTAGTACGTCTCACTAATAGATTCTTGCACGGTTGTGGACTACATATGGCACGTACAGAGCTCAGGGAGTCTGTGTAGATGACTGATGATGATATACGTGTCTGTAAAATATGATTAAGAGCGACAACAATAGCGTACATCTCTGCACTGAAAATCGACAATACATTGTTCAGGCGGTGTGATTTTGTGCATGTGCCGCTTATCATCGCGCATGCTACTCCTATGTCGGTCTTTGAAGCATCAATGTATATTTCAACATGATCACCAAGGCTTTCTCTAAGATGCTCAAATTCATGCCGTATTTCTTCAACAGCATTTTCCCGTTTATTGAACTTAGTTAGTGAAATATTGTATTGTGGTGCCGGCTGCCAAGGAGGAATCATCTTGCTAGCCTCTAAGGAAGAATGGACGTAATGTGTAAAACCAAAGTATTCAGTATCTCGTTCAAGCCGAATGCTAAAAGATGGTATAGCTTTGGGCTTGTTTGTGAAAAACTGCTTGAAACGAGTGCGCTTTACACATGGCAACGTAGGATGTTGAGGGTAACCTCTAATCCTTAAACCATACGATGTTCCAAGATAAGAACGCCGTCTTTGTAAAGACCATTCATTCGATTCAACGTACAGGCTCTCTATCGGACTGGTCCTGAAGGCTCCAAGCACCAACCGTAATCCTAGGTGGTGCACAGAGTCCAATGCCTTCAAAACTGAAGGGCGTGCTGATCCGTAAATGAAACATGCATAGTCTAACTTCGCACGAACCGTGGAGGTGTATATACGATGGAGCGTGCGACGGTCTGCACCCCATGATTTATGTGATAGGATTTTAAGCATGTTGGAAGCTTGAAGACACTTAGCTTTTAGATTCTTTATGTGGGACAAGAAAGTGAGCTTTCTGTCAAATATAACACCGAGAAACCTATGTTCCTCATTAACAGTCAGGCTGTGACCATTTATAGAAAGTGCAGGGTTTGGAAAAAGTCCTCTTCTCCTGGAAAATGGGACACAGACTGTTTTTTCCGCGGAAAAATTAAATCCGTTCTGGTCAGCCCATTTAACGAGTTTGTTTATTGTGAGCTGCAGCTGCCTCTCACATGTGCTCAAGTTTGCTGATGAGTACGAAATCTGGACATCATCGACATACAAGCAGTACGATATAGATGGAGGGATAGCACTAGCAATAGAATTCATTTTCATTATAAAGAGAGTGACACTCAGTACGGAGCCCTGGGGAACTCCATTCTCTTGAACAAATAATTGCGACAGAGTTGTTCCTAGTCGAACTCTGAAAGTTCTCCCTTTAAGAAAATCAATGACACACCGAAGGAGTCGCCCACGTATGCCAACACTGTGAAGATCTCGAACAATACCATACCGCCAGGCAGTATCGTATGCATTTTCCAGATCAAAGAACACTGAAATACAGTGATTTCCCCTGACAAAGGCTTCTCGAATTGTGGTTTCGAGGCGGATAAGGTGATCAGTTGTTGAGCATCCTGCACGGAATCCACACTGGTATTTACAAAGACAGTTATTCACCTCAAGGAAGTATACCAGCCGATTATTAACCATCCTTTCGAAAGTCTTTCCCAAACAGCTAGTGAGAGCGATGGGCCTGTAGCTGGTTGGATTTGAAGAAACCTTGCCAGGCTTCAGCAGTGGAATGACTGTTGCTGTCTTCCATGCCATTGGCATCTGCCCCTTATCCCAGACTTTATTGAAAAGCTTTAGTAAACATTCTTTGGATTCCTCTGATAGGTGGGTGATCATGGGGTGTGTCACGTCGTCTGGGCCAGGAGCGCTGACCTTCACTGAGGCCAATGCTCGCCGGAGCTCTACCATAGTGAATGGCTGGTTGTATGTGTCATTTTCGCCACCCACGGTTGAAATCGCTTGTTTTTCAGCACGATTCTTTACAGAGAGGAAATTTCTGTTGTAATGAGCAGAACTGGACACACTTTGGAAATGTTGACCTAGGAGATCGGCCTGTTCTTCTAAACTCTGGCAGGGGACTCCATTAACACAAAGAAAAGGAACAGAGAAACTCTGGTAGTCTCCTTTAATTTTCCGGAGTCTGTCCCATACTTTCTTTGACGGTGTTCTATGTGTTAGAGAAGAAACGAAATTGCACCAAGAAGACTTTTTTGCTTGTTTTCGCGTCCATCTCGCTTTGGCACGTGCTCTTTTGAATGCAAGGAGGTTATGTGGTGTTGGGTATCTACGAAAGATACCCCATGCACGATTTTGTTCCTTTCTCGTCTTCGCGCATTCGCCAGTCCACCAAGGTTTTGGACGCTTGGGGAGCTGACCTGATGTCTGCGGAATGGATTTGTGAGCAGCATCTATGATCATACCGGTAAGGACACTGTTTGGTTCTTCAATGGACATATCTTCAAAATATGACAAATGGAGGTTGGCTTTCATTCGAAACTCACCCCAATTAGCCTGAGATAATTTCAATCGTGGTGGTCGTGTTGAAAGCGAGTCCGCAACACCACGAAATTTTAGGATGACAGGAAAGTGGTCACTTCCCCTTGGGTTCTGCTGGACTGTCCAGTTAAAACAATCGAAGAGGGAGGGACTGCACAGCGAAATGTCTAGACAAGAGAAGCTTTGTGTTGCAGAGTTGATGTATGTAGGCTCTCCTGTGTTAAGCAGGCAAACAGGCCTTGACATCAAAACTCTCTCTAACATTTTCCCTCGACCATCCAGCCTTGTACTGCCCCACAAATGATTGTGAGCGTTTAGATCCCCAAGTATCATGAATGGCGGAGGAAGCTGGTCACAAAGATGCTCAAAGTCTTTTTGTTCAATTGAAATTGAAGGTGGAAGGTACAGTGAGCATAATGTAATCACCCTGTCGAGGCATATTTGTACAGCCACGGCTTCCAAGTCTGTGACAAGAGGAAAGGGGGTTGCAGGTATGGACTGTGGGACAATGACAGCGACACCTCCAGATGCGCGGGTGCTGTCTGTGCGGTCTTTTCTAAATACATTATGTCGACGAAAAGGATTTACACTGTTCTCATGTAGATATGTCTCCTGTAAGCAACAGCAAACTGCCTTTTGTTCTTCTAAGAGGTCATTAATGTCATCGAGGTTGGAAAAGAGGCCTCGACAATTCCATTGTATTATATTACCTAGACCCATGAGAAGGAAGACAGAGAGGAGAAGGAGCAATATCTTCATCGTGCCTTGGATGCAGTAACATACCCCTATGGACTGTGTGTACATGAATGTCTTATTCAAGGGGGGGTTATTCTTCGTGGAGGTAATTTCTGCATGTCTTTTGTTCTGCTGCCCCTACCTCGACCAGATGTTTTCTCTCTCTTTTCTTTGCCCTGAGAGAGAACACCTGGCAAACTGGATGACGATTTCTGGGATAAGCAGTCATCGTCATCCAATTCCATGTTTTGTGACATGGTCTGGGATGGTTCCGGCATGGTTCCGTCCCAGACTGAGATTGTGCCATCAACATCACTGGAAACTGTGGCTATCTCCTTGCTGCGTGCCTGGCGAGCCAGGGTGCTCCCAGGAGACGTAGGAGCAGGAAGAGACACACTCGTGTCTCCACCTTTCTGCTGGGGAGTTTGAGGTAGACACCCAGAAGTCTGGGTCTCTACAGATTTCCTCAGTGGTGCGACTCCCCTGCGCGCCACCTCGGAGAAAGTGCCTTTACTAGCAAACTCTGCTTGTGCTTTTGCTGCTTTATATGGTATGTTCTGTTCTGCTTTGATGCGAAGTATTTCTTTTTCTGCTTTCCACCGGGGACAAGATCTTGAGTATACTGGGTGGTCACCTTTGCAGTTTGCGCAACGCACCGGGTTCTCACATAATTCTGGTGTGTGACCATTGCCTGAACATTTTGGACATGTTTCCTGTCCACGGCAGACCTGTGATCCATGCCCGAAACGTTGACACTTGAAGCAACGCCGCGGGTTAGGAACGTAGGGTCGCACGTGGCAGTTCAGGTAACCTGCTTTGATGGTTTGAGGGAGTCTGTGCAGCTGGAATGACAGTACGATGTGCTTGGTTTGCATTTCTTTGCCATCCCGACGCATCACTATCCGCCTCGCCGCCACAACGCCATGCTCGCGCAAACCTTCTTCGATCTCGATGTCGGAACAGTCAAGGAGTTCACTCTCGGAAATCACCCCCTTGACAATGTTCAGGATACGGTGTTTTGTGATTGATACTGGAATGTCACCGAGTTTCTTTATAGACACAAGGGCTGAACTTTGGGATCTGTTTTCTACTTCAATTTGAATGTCTCCAGATGAGAGCTTCTTTGCTTTGTACGATTTCCCTATGATTTTTTCAATTTCTTTTGCAATGAGGAATGGTGACACTTTCGATAACGGCTTCGTCTCGTCCTCAGCATGGGCCACAAGGAATTTCGGGAACCATGGCTCTGGAGACAGGTCTAAGCTGAGCGAGTTCATTGGTGCTTCGGTGCAGCGCCTCTTTTGACGCTGATCATGTTTTTTTGAGTGTACTGAATCCATACAATGAAAAGAGTGGTTCGGTGCACAGGTGTGTCGCCCACCATCGAGCCCAACCAAGGGAGCGTGCCCGGCACGCTAACACTTTCCTCTGCATTATACCCTAGTGCAGTTTCAGAAGGGTGAAAGAACTGCCCAAGGTTGACCCTTGCCGCCAAAGAAGGTGAGTAAGGAAAAATACAAGAAGGAAGAGGAGATGAAAGGAGAAAGTAAGGAAAATAGGAGATGGCGACTAGCTGAATAGTCCTGGCCGGGCCTTTCAGGACCACCCGTCTATGGGAAGCAGGGGCCAAAGCGGTGTGTTGCTTTCCCGGAGGGGCCCCGAAGGGTCCAAAACAACCTCTGGGTCTACTCAACCGCCAGGATCCCCCTTTCCCCAGACACGGGAAGCCACGCACAGCTATACGTGGGGGTCTCCCTCCTGCGGCGACCCAACCGTGAGTGCAGGAGGGGGCTACTGCGGCTGCTGCCGGGCGATGGGGGCGCCAAGTTCCCGACGCCGGGGCCTGCCGGCACCTTGAACGTTTATATGACTATGTACGATCGTCGTGTCTGCCGGTACATTGCACGACCATGTGGCTTCGTACGTCTGGCTTTTCCGCCGTGCCATTTTTCACTCGTGACGCGGGGGTATTAGCTTCGGCATCGGAATACATCGTGGCCTGCCACTCAGTATTACATGAGTTCTTGTGACATGATGCTTACTGACACTGGAAATAGCCGTCATGGACGAATCCAGCGACTTGTAATCACCTTCGCTGGACATATGTTTTTAGTCTTTCATGCAATACACCACTGCAGTGGTTTATCCGGAATCCCAAGCAGAGGGCGTGGTCATTATTACAGCTACGTGATAACAGCTTTACACGTATAATTACCGACAGGTCATTACAGAACGGCAAGCCCCCTTTTTTGCAGAGGGTGTCGCCAAACTTTTTTCTTTGGGGTGGGGGGTGTCACAGGGATGTATCATGGTCTGGATAAATCACTGACACCAAAAACTGAGAATCTGCCCTCGGAAAAGTGTAACCCATTGTATTATTTTTCCTCCGAGGAGGGTATATACGGATGAATACTAATTGAGTTCTTAACGACCGAGGCGTTTGGACACATGTAATACATACAGAATGTGAGGCGCAAATTGAAGTGAAGACTGCAAGGAGCCCGGAAGACCACCAACTTACAGTCCGTGAAACAGTTTCTTTTCCTCTCTCACAATCTCTAAATAAATATGTGTTGACACAATTCCCACTCTTACCTGTTTTTATTTGATGTTTGAAACAACCTCTCATCATAATCACTTGACTGTAGTGTTAGTCACTTTTTGAGGTAACTTCGCAAAAGTATCATGAGCAAAGTTAGAAATTTCTATTTCGCTTCACGTCCAAGCAGGCAGAACGCACAACGCGGGCTCCTTTCTTTTTATTTTGCTGCTGAAAAACCCGACGACAGTGACCCCGCCTCTTGCACGTGCGCGGCGCCAGCAGCCTGTCTGCTCCGTCTTGTTGCAGCGCGATGTACTGGATGCAGTCCTCCTCAGGTAACCGAGGATGCGGCTGTAGAGTATGTACCACTGCGCCAATCTACAACGTTGCAAGCTCATTGGCCCAGACTGTGTGCGCGCTCCGATTGGTCGACAACGTTTTGAAATCGCATTTTGTAGCGCACATGTGTGTGCAGCGTCCCGGCGGCAGTTTCAGGTTTCAGCAGTTTCAGCATAGTTTCGAAATAGCTCGCATCGGTCGGCACGGCGTCCGTCCTCTTGTGTTCGGTGATGTCAATCGGCAGAACAGTTTGTGATTCTATGCGTGTTGTGCTGTTCCTGGACACGCGACTATTATCCCACGTACAGTCTATCAACTACGGAACTGGAATGCTTCGTGGGCTGGTGCGGTTGGAGCGTGAAGAACGCGTTCGGGCGCCGTCGGATTTTGAGGCCTGACAACAAAGACAGGATTACGATTACGTGCCACACAAACGTCTTTTCTGCTCTGGAAACAACGAAAGAAGATGCTTCATAAAATCGGCCGGCAAGGCGTCCTCTTGTGTTGCGTGTTTGTGATGTCAATCGGCAGAACAGTTTGTAGAAGTGTTCGCTGGTTTATTCATGCGTCGATGTGATTCAACGTGTGTTGTGCTGTTCCTGGACACGACTATTATCCCACGAACAGTCTATCAACTCCGGAACTGGAATGCTTCGTGAGTTGGAGCGGTTGGATAGTGAAGAACAAGCGCGGGCCCTGTCGGATTTCGAGAGCTGTGTTCGTTTTGCTTCAAGTTCAAACTTAGTTATAGTGCGTCAGCAATGCAGTGGACTTTGTATTCACAGTGCACCCATGTATCAGATCTTTGATTCAGTGCTTTGTGTCAAATAAATATTTCTTTTAGCCAAAAGAAGCTTCAGTTATTTTAAATATCGGGTAACGGCGGTAGGCGTGAAATCCGGTAGAAGTCGATGGTAGCCAGAACCGGTCGAAAGGTCAGCCAAAGTTAAGGCTCCTGATTGGCCAACGGGCATTGCATAATTTCTACAACGTTGCACTCTCACTGGTCGTGCGCCCAGTGTTGTGTGAATTATCTCAAACTATGGGCTCTATGGGGAGCTGTCGGAGCCTGCTGGATGTACGCAAAGGCAATGCCGATGTGCTTCTGAGTTAGGTCGCAGCAGAGCATGGAGTGCATTTTTTTACGGGGAAGGTGATAAGGCCACTGGCAACGTTCTATGAAATGTGCGCGGAAAATGGGAACTCGCAGAACTTGGAATTCCAATTATCACTTTGTGCCCAATTGACAAGGTATATTCGGAACTCCGCTCCGAACTTAATTTCGGCATGGTAGCAAGAACTTTAATTTCTCACTTAATTTCATTTTGATAGCTTGAAGGTTGTAACTTCATTACATATTTAGCTTAATGACGTAACTCGTAACTAGCAACTTTTGGGTGGTAATTAACTTCCCCGCCTCTGCTGAAATGTACTCTATTGGCGATGAATATCTAAGAAATAGCAGCTGCGTGCTCTGATAAAACACTTGTGTCCGATGGATGCTACATGCATGCCGAACACATAATTCCCCAAAACATGACCTATGCACCTCAGATAAATAAGAGACCTATAGTGACCTCTGTGTATTACATTTAAAATAAAAGACGTCCACAAAAACAATGCCAGCCCGATCTTGTCCTATTTGGATCCCAATCACACAAAGGAAAAATAAGCATTCTAAGAAGACACAAAATAAGCCTAATAAAACACACTAGTAAAACGCGCGTACGCGACCGAAGGCGGAGGCTCAAATCCAAACCCATCAAATATACATATACACGCACATTATAGCTGTAGGCGAGCAAATGAGTCAAACAGAACAACCGCAACGTGCAGACCGCGCGACCGCAGAACGCCAAATCGCATCTCGATCTAATCTACCGCTCAAATTCGCAACATACAGTTGCCTCCGGCTACATGACATTGCCCTCCACGCCCCACTACGCCAGAGAGTAACGCGTCCCAAACACTTCCCTCCCTGCTACCGTCGATACAGAACAAGGGGGGGGGGAGGAAGTCCGCCAGGCATCTGCAGTGTCAAGCCCATACGCCCACACCAGACACGAAACGCGAAGCGTTTATGTACGCTCGGTGCACTCCAATACACATTTGCCATTCACTCCGCACGCGTTCGCACAAGTAACAGTCACGACACGTGAACGCCAGACATCTACTATGTTGGATTGAACCTTTTTGCGTCGAGCGCAAATCTTCCCAGGCGAAAATTTGAGCTGGGAAGCCAACTGGTACCAGTTCGTTCCCAGTTCGCACCAACTGGTGGTCAACTGGAACCAACTGGTACCAAACTGGTGGCAACTGGAAAGTAAACTGGTACCAGTTCAAGCTGGGCTGGTGGCAACTGGGCACTTTGTGGTACCAGTTCAAGCTGGACTGGTTGCAACTGGGAAGTGAACAGGTACCAGTTCAAGCTGGGCTGGCGGTAACTGGAAAGTGAGCTGGTACCAGTTCAAGCTGGGCTGGTGGCAAGTGGGCAATGTGTGCAACCAGTTCAAGCTGGGATCGTGGCAACTGGAAAGTGGACTGGTACCAGTTCAAGCTGGACTGGCAGCATCTGGAAGTGAGGTGGTGCCAGTTCGAACTGGACCCGTTTACATATTTGGGAGGAAGTTTCGGTTTCAGTGCCAGGACAGGTTAATATGAAGATTGCAAGACGAAGTTATAAAAACGATCAGAAAGTAACTTTATTAGTAGAAATAATTATATTTCAATTTTTGGTAAAGTTCGTTAGTGTTAATTAACGAAAGTTATTTTGGAACTCTTATATTTGTATTTTGTGCGTTCCTGCTCCCGCGTTGAATGATGCGTTTACTGTGCAACGGTCGCTTGCTTAGCAGCGTGCTTGTACGGCGATTCTTGCCCGTTATGTTCTTAGCGTGATGTGTGACATAGGCGTTGGTTTTATAATCTAAATGATTTGTCTGCAAGTTACGACAGTGCGACAGTACAATGAGCGCCAGCGGCCGGCGGATGGGTGTTATAGGATTGCAGCTTGACTACAACTGTGGAGACCGCTTTATATCGTGAGTACTATATACTTAAGTGCTTTTCCGTTGTGCACCATTTAGAAATATTACTTCCATTAGAACCTCTTCTCTTTGTTCCGTGTCACATTCGTGGCACCTGCAAATGCATAGCGTTTTACGAGTAACATCCGGTTTATGTTAACGCTACCAGCAACTTTTTTCATTCATGTTTTTGTTTTTGCTTTTTTTTTTCGTTCATTCTCGTGTTTTAGATCCTTCACACCACGGATGTTGTTGAACTAGCGTAGCGCGCCAGAGTAGTACTCATTGCCCCCGAAAGCTGGCGAATCTCTTAGTTGAAAGGTCCAACTACTGCACAACGAAAATGTTGAGATATTCGCGTACTTTCCGGGGCCACGACCGCTCAGATTGAGTGACTGTCCAGGCACACACTACAATTACATGTTGTAATTGAATGCATATTCACTTGCCCCTTTCAACTTTCCAGAAACCTTAAGCTGCTGGGGCTCAAAGGAAAATATCGATCCATTATGTGCTATTAAGAACATCTCAAATACTTTGTTGAATGATTCAAGATGTCCACAAGGCAGTCAAGCAAGGGACCAATCAACCATGAAGTATTATCTATTCCATGTAACTCTGTAGTTCATCTACTGCTATAATTTAATTACATTATAGTTACGCTACATGTACATTGAAATATGTGTAATGTTTGACTACAAATAAAATACAATTTTGCATTGCAGTTCTTTGGATCTGCCATTGCTGGGAGCAGCAATCCTACAAAGGGGCACCGGTTACATACAAGCTAACCTCTGTCCGAACAGGCCGCTCTAAGTGAAGGCACTTCAACCGGTCCCAGCTCAACAATGAGGTTTGCAACCAGTTCCAGTCGAGACTGCGACTGGTTAGAAACCAGTTGGGCCAACTGGTACCAGTTGAGACTGGGACCGGCCAGAAACCAGTTGGGCCAACTGGTACCAGTTGATCGAACTGGTCCCTGTTCGATAACACAGCTCACCCAGTCCCAGTTGAACTGGTCCAGTTGCAACTGGGACTGGGCGAACTGTGTTATCGAACAGGGACCAGTTCGATCAACTGGTACCAGTTGGCCCAACTGGTTTCTGGCCGGTCCCAGTCTCAACTGGTACCAGTTGGCACAACTGGTTTCTAACCGGTCCCAGACTCAACTGGGACCGGTTGCAACTGGGACTGGGTGAACTGTGTTATCGAACAGGGACCAGTTGTCCCAACTGGTACCAGTTGACCTGGGACTGGCTGAACTGGTCCCTGTTCGATAACACAGTTCAACTGGTACCAGTTCAAAAAATTTTCGCCTGGGTAGTTTCACTTTCGGTTTCGAGTGGACAAAATAAAGTGATCCTGGCAGCGCGTGGCAAGGGAAGGTGAAGTTACCTTGCGTGCGTGTTCAGCACCTTTTTTGCTTCTTCTGCCAGGCGAACGACGAAGATAGGTGGTTGTCTCTTGTCTTGACCTCATCGGGGTTTAACTAAACCGTCGCGCATCACCCACTGTGCCGTCAAGACCCCTCCACAGGTCAACATACTAAACACTGTCGGCTTCAAAACCTATTATGAGGACTTCCAAACCTATCCGTCATCTTCAAAATCCATCGCGCAGACTTCAGCTTCAAAACCCATCCCGCTGACTTTCCCTTAAAAACCATCGCGCTGTTCTTCAAAACCCAACACACGGACTTCGACTTCCAAATCCACACACGCTGACTTCAACTTCAAAACCTATCACGCTGACTTCAACATCAAATCCCACCACACTGACTTCAACTTCAAAACCCATCACGCGGACTTCAACTTCAAAACCCATCACGCGGACTTCAACTTCAAAACCCATCACGCGGACTTCAACTTCAAATCCCATCATAGCCCTTCATTCAACTTCAACATCAACTTCACATCACATCATAGCCCTTCATTCAACTTCAACTTCATTTCACATCATGCGCCGTTCATTCAACTTCAACTTCACATCGCATCATGCCCTTCATTCAACATCACATCATTCTCTATGAGGTGATGGTGAATGAAGTCGGTGAAGGCCATCATGAATGAATTCGCCGACCTATGGTCGAGAGACCTTCCACAGCTCACGACTTGAACGTCCACGACCCAGATGGCCTCGGGGACGATAGCCACAATGTCGGGTTTGCGGATGCCAACACTGGTGATGAGGTGCCGCTCACGCTGGACGTGCCAACCCTTCGAACGAAGGCAGGCACCAATGAACTTGGCTATGTTGTCGTGGCGTCGGTGCCCGGCCGCACTGGTAGCTGGGCAGTGCTGCACGGCGTGGGGAAGGGTCTCCGTCGCATGGCATCCCAAGCGACATCGACGATCCACGTCAGAAGGTCTCCCCCTGGACGTCCGGGCTCGGGTGGGGTTGGTGTTAATGCGAGCCTTCAGGGCGTCAATGAAGTTCCTTCCGGACATGAGGGATGTGCCGTCCGTGACCCAGCCGTGTATTGACGGTACGGCCGGAGACTCACGGATGCCGCGCCCATCCACAAAGGAGTAGAGACTACGGCCCCAATGGGACCGGACCAACTGGGCGGTGGAGAGCAGCCGTCCGTTAACAGTGGACGCTCGGCGAGCCCAAAGAAGCTCGCTACGGATCGGTGGCAGGGTAGCAGCCTCCCTCGCAGCATCCCAAGAAGAGGACGCCAGTCTCTCAAGCCGGGAGAGACGAAGCCTCGGGATCTCGGTCACAAGAGCAGGAACACCGAGGCCGCCGTCACGATGCGACGCATGGTAGAAGGCAACCGGGACATCCAAGGGAAGACGCAGACAAGCTCGAATGGCAACACGGACCAAGGTGTCAAGTTCGTTGAGAAGTGGAAGGCGGGCCTCCCCCAAGACCAGACGATGGTGCAGGCGGGGCAGGACATAAGTCCTCAAAAGAGCCAGGCGCTGTTGAGGCTTGAGGGGCGCACGAAGACGCTGGAATAGGCCGCGGAATTCCTCGACCGGTGACGGTGGTCGAGGGCCGAAGGAGTTAAAGGCCACCCCTAGGTACCACCACTCCGAGACCGAGGATGACGTAGGTAGAGGCTCTCCGTGCAGCTGGAAGACCACAGGGCGGACGACGGTCTTCTTCTCCCTCCCTGACGCCAAAAGGGACAGGGTCCTGCATTTGTCCACGTTGAAGGAGAGCCCACGGGGAGCCAGGAAAGCCTCGGCATGACGCAGAAGGGAATGCAGCAGAATGCAGCAGAGAAAGCAGAATATTCTTACTGCCGCCTATCACTCGTTTTTGAATGGACGGTATTTCAAAAACATGGTTGATATGATACTTGGTCGTCATTTGTTTCATTTAGCTATTTTTTATTAATTCTGTCTTAACGTGGGAAGACATACCCAGAAGAACCTACCCCCAAAAAGAAATTACAAACAGGGGGTAAAGACACCGCGTGCCGAAGGGGCCCGCACCTCCTTCACTGGTGGGGGACCACCGTGGTCATTCGTCTAAAGACCTTATAACACCTAGTGCTCCCCTGGAGCGGCAAATCGAAATCATACAAATATCTCTTTTAGTCAATCCCATGTCTCGGAGCATATCCGCTCTGGCACGGGCCCAGATTCCCCGAAAGGATAAGGTTACACTGGAGACTTCGGGGTCTGGGCCGTCACCACGCACATGGTCAAAGATGTCGGGTCTGCTATATTTAAGGACCTTATGTCCGTGGGCTAGTTCAAGGGCGATGCCCGTGCCCACTACTTGGTCGTCGACCACAAGAGTCCGGTCGGTCTTCTTCGCCACGATGTCAGGTTTTAAAGTACCCTCGGCCACTCGGATGACAGGTTCTACAGTTGTATGGCACCCTAGCTCTTGCAGCCTCTTGTTGACGTAGCGGACAATAGTGTCATGGCGCCGCGTCCGCGCTCCATGTGTCGTGTGGCAGGTCTGTAGTATGTGGGAGAGGGTTTCTTGTGACTGGCAGCCCGCGCGGCACTGTTTCTCTGAGTCAACTCCTCTACCAGACCTGGTTCGACAAGGCAGGGCGTTTACGCGTACTTTAACAGCGTCTATAAACTGTCTGCCCTGCATCACCCTGGTACCCTCCGCGATCCAAGAATGCGCGAAGGGCACCAGGGAAGCGTCTGCCAACGCCTTTCCGTCATTCGTCTGGTATAGACGGCGGCACCAGTACTTATTCATGCCGTGGCTGAGCGGAGAAGGCGGCCCTCCATCGTTGACACATCTTCGGCCCTCTTTAGGGCTTTCTTCATGTGAGCCGTAGATGTGGCTTCCCTCAGAACGGGATATGACGAGTCGCGGAGTGCCAAGGTCCTCGCGCGTTGGAGGGTAGGAATGCTGATCCGTAGGGAGGGGATTCCCAGGACGCCGCCCGCCACTGGCGCGTGGAAAAAAGCCACGGGGACATCATGTGGGAGCTTTATCCAGCGACGAACGGCGGCCCTGAGGTTAACGTCAAGTCGCTCCAGAAGTTCACGGGACCAATATCCTAGCACCAGCTGGTGGTACAGTCTCGGTAGCAGGTAGTAGCGCAAAATAACCAAGCGTTGCTGGGGCTTTAGCGGAGACCTCTGGACACGTTGGAGCAGGTTAGATAACTCCTGGGTCGGGGGTGCTGGACAACCTGCCAGGGTAAACGTCACTCCCAGATACTTCCATGTGAAATCTGGTCCTGCAGCTGTCACGCTCTGGCCTGTCACTTTGAATATAGCCGCGGAATCCACTTTCATCTTCTTCTCTTTTCCAGCATATACCATGGCCACTGTGAATGTCTTCGTGGGGTTGATGGTCAGGCCCCGCGCCGCCAGGTAGGTGGTAGCTTCCTGAAGGCGATGCTGAAGCCCGACAGGGGAGGACGCGACCAGGATGAGGTCGTCGGCGAAGGCCATCGCATCCAACGTCGACTCCCCCACCCTGAACCCAGTGCCGTCGCCGCCCTTCTTGAGGAATCTAACACCAAATTAAAAAGTAACGGCGAGAGGGGGTCACCCTGTCGGACTCCTGTTGTTGGTTGTACAAGTCGTGTAGAAGCTCCAATCCGCAGCAGCGTGGGGGCATCTCTGTAGAGGTCTCTTATGTATGCGACGAAGTCAGGAGACAAACCTGCTTCAGTCGCCGCCATAAAAATTGCTTCTCTGGTGACCCTGTCGAAAGCCTTGGCCAGGTCAGTTACGGCCAAGAACAAGGATTTCCCCGTCGACTTCGCCTCCGCTATGGTGGTCCCAAGCAGGGCAACATTTTCGGCACAGCCGTCTACAGGGATAAATGCCCGCTGGCGAAAGTCGAGGTTAAGATGTAAGGATAGTCTTCGGGCGAGGATCCGGTGGTACAGTCTTAGAATGACCGAGGTGATGGTGATCGGTCTAAAGTCCGTGGGCAGGGAAGCATCAGCCTCCTTGGGGACGAATGTTGTCCTCGCGTTCCTTAGACAGGTAGGAACTCCGCCCACGACTACCAGAAGATTCAATAAGACACGGAGCACGGTCATTGGCACCGCCCGCAGACTCCTCGCCGTAAAGTTGTCTGGACCAGGGGCTGAGTTGAGTGACGGCATGTTAGTCTTGATCTCCTGCGCCGTGATTTGGTATAGAGGGTGGAAGGTCGGGGCTCCAGGAGCACGGGTGACTTCAGGGGGCGAAGATGGCACACTTGTCATTGTGTCCTCCCAGACGTCCAAGAACGCCCGCTCGTCCTCGACAGCAGCTTTCGCGTAACCATCGAGGATCGAGCGGGCGCAATCCGACTGACGACGTCGAAAAAGATTCTGGATGCGTGAAAACTCTAATCTCTTCATTTTCCTGCGGCTCAATTGGCGCTGTGGTCGTTGCTGATCGGCGGCCACTCTGGAAACCGGGGGCCTACGCTTGCCAGGAACCACGAAAACGTCCATAATGTAATTGTTTAGCTCTGTGCTCACATCACCGCCGTCGGCAGCCTGGCGTGAAAGATCGAACAGACGGGCCGCCTGGAAGCCCGTAGGTGCAGGGCGGCTCGCCAATTTTCTCAGTTCGGCCAAAATAACTTGACGTCGGGTTCCCTCTTGAACCTGCGGGTTGTCCGGAACGGCATCTGGTTCGGACGTCTCGGCGATATGACCTTCGGAGGAAAGTGCTGTCGTTGGCGTTGGATCAGGAGCAGCAGTTTCGGCAAGAGCAGCTACTTGATCCCCAGGAGGGCCTCTCTCGATTTGGCTGTGCTGCTCTTGTAGGAGGCTCTGGACGAGAAGGCGATAGTCTGGTCTCTTCCGGTGGCACTTAATGGCCTCCAGACTTCTATCCGGGAACAGTTCGTGTAGGGCCTGGTTAATGAAGCGGGGAGGTCTTGGTCCCTGAAGAAGGCGAATCTCTACTCTTGCTAGGACTTGCTCCTCCTCCGAGGCCCACCGTGGTCTTGACCGCTGCGTGTTGATTTCTTGATGGTATGCAACAGGATGAGCAGCTCGGCGGTGGAAGCTTAAGCCCCTCTTCGTAGTAAATGCTGCACCACAATCCGGACAGGTAGCAGCAGGATCTGGCCCCAGGTTACCTTGAGTTGGAGCAGCGACGTCAGATGGTGCAGCGGACCCGGATGGTTGGGTAGACGTCACCGAGGCAGAAGCGAGTGCATCAAGCTGATGTTGGTGGTAAGCGGCGTGAACCCGGAGGCCTCTCATAGTGCTAAAGGCATGGCCACAGGAACAGGTGGCGCCAGACGAGTCTCGGTGTTGATGTGGGTCTTGGACCGGTGCGGGCTGATCCGTTGGGCGCGGGTTAGCGCTACGAGCCGGCGCCCCACGGCGCCGGCTTCTTCTTTGACTTGTTATGTAACTTGCACCTAGCGGATTATCCGCCGACACGGGTTGGCAGCCCAAGTCAGCGGGGGGTAGGCCAGAGCTCCGTTAGTTCCCTGCCCCGCCGAAGCGGTACCAGGGGTAACAGGTAGCACCACGAGAAGGTGGAGTTGACCATTTCCATGGGAGAGGCTATATGTTGCGCATCACCACAGCTTACAGCGGGCATCGTATGACCCCTAACCGCACACACGAGCCGCCAGCGCCCAATTCACTTGGTGACAGACCGCCGCAACACGGTCCCGCTAATGGCGACAGGCACGTACGGACCCTTTCCTGTCCCTCAACACCTGCCTCCCAGTCGCTGGATAACAGGGGGAGCCACCCGCCCCCAGCATTGAGACGAGAGTCGTCGCCTCCTCTTGTCGGGCTTCCAAGTTGCTGGAAAACAGGGGGAAGCCACTCGCCCCCAGCCTATGGTGAGAGGTGTCGGAAAGAGAGTCATAGTTACTCCCGCCGTTTACCCGATTATTCTTACCCGAAAGCAGATTATTCTTACTGCCGCCTATCACTCGTTTTTGAATGAACTGTATTTCAAAAACATGGTTTGTATGATACTTGGTCGTCATTTGTGTCATTTAGCGATTTTTTTTCCAAACTTCTATCTTTACAGGAAGATATGCCTCACAACTAATACAGTAACTACCGCTAAACAATAGCTACCCGACAGAACCCCACAACCCAGCAGCCCTCTTCACCCGTTGAATACGGAGGTCATTCGATGGAAACCTTTGTACGAATGAACGCCCCCTTGTAAAGGGATGACTGCAGTCATTTTCAAGTCATCGTTCATAAGCCCCATGTACAGAAGGAGGTCCGCACTTTGACGAGCCCAGATTCCACGGAAGGACAACGTTATCCCGCCGACCGTCGGAGACTTAACCGGGTGATTCTCATCAACCTGGGATCGGAGATCCTCCCTTGAGTATTCGAGTATCTTGTGACCGTTTGCCAGGTCAAGAGGGATTCCTGTACCCACAATTCGGACATCCAATACCACGGTCTTGCCTTCTTTCCTTGCGATAAGGTCCGGCTTCAAACTGCTCTTCGGAACCCGGTATATCGGTTCTCGAGTAGTCAACCAGCCGATTTCCTGCAGCCGCTTACTCACGTAGGACATCACATTATCATGTCTTTGGCAGCGAACCCCGTGCGTCGTGTGGCAAACTTGAAGTATATGAGACAGCGTCTCGTTTGCGCGACAACCCACTCCTCACAGGATGGTTGGATCACTCTGGCCTATGGTAGATCTTGTCCGGCACGGAAGGGCATTCGCCCTAAGCTTGACGACATAAATGAATTATCTTCCCGGGATTACGCGCGTGCCTTCCCTCACCCAGTAGTGAGCGTAGAGGACTTCCCCAGCTGTCTTCAGCACACGTCCATGATTGGATTCATAGAGCCTTGCTGCCCAAAACTTAGCCTCACTCCCCTTTGTCGTGAGCAACCGGCAATAATGTCGGGAAGCTCCCCTCGCCTTCGTCAGGGCATTCCTCATTAGCTCCTCGCTCATTGGAGCACGTACCACGGGGCTGGTAGAGGCCATCAACGCCTTGGGCCGCTCCTGCTGCAGGATCAGAATGCTTGTCCAAAGATTAGGGATACCCAGTCCCCCGTCCACAGTGGTAGCGTAGTAAAACTCCATGGGGACATCGTGGGGCAACCTCAACCAGTTCCTCACGGCCGTTCTTATCTTCAGGTCGAGCTTCTTCATGACGGCCTGAGTCCAAATTCCCAAGGCGAGCCGGTGGTATAGCCTTGGTACTAAGTAGTGCCGCAAGATAATGAGCCTCTGCTGAGGCTTCAAGGGTGCCTTCGTTACCCTCTGTAACATTAGGCCCACATCCACCGTTACTGGAGATGCCCTGCCGCTAGCCTTGAAAGTGACTCCGAGGTATTTCCATACAAAGGAGGGCCCCTGAGACGGGATCCTCATGCCTTCGACCTCAAACGGATGTGACGAGTCGACCTTGAGCTTCTTATCTCTGCCGGAAGGAATCATTGCTAGGGTAAACGACATTGCAGCGTTAATGCGGAGCCCTCTGGCCGTCAGAAGTTCGCTGACCTGCTGCAATCTATCCTGCAACCACTGTCGTGTCGATGCTACCAGCACAAGATCATCTGCGAACCCCATTAAGTCCAGGCTTTCCTGTCCGATATTGAATCCAACCTTCGGATCTGTTTGCTAACACCAGCTGGTTCAACACCAGATTGGAAAGTATGGGGGAAAGGGGATCCCCCTGGGGCGGGGGTCGAACCCCAGCCTTGGGCCTGATGAGTCTGGTAGAGCTGCCAATCCTGAGCGTGGTAGGTGCATCCGCATATAAAGCAGATTATTCTTACTGCCGCCTGTCACCCGTTTTTGAATGGACTGTATTTCAAAAACATGGTTGGTATGATACTTGGTCGTCATTTGTGTCATTTAGCTACCGAAAGCAAATTATTCTTGCTGCCGCCTATCACTCGTTTTTGAATGGACTGTATTTCAAAAACATGGTTGGTATGATACTTGGTCGTCCTTTGTGTCATTTAGCTATTTTTTAAAATCAAATCTCTCTTATAAGGGAAGAGATACCCTATAGAATCTGGGTTACCCCCCATATCCAGAGCCAGCTTCACCGGCGGGAGCAACCACCGCGGTCATTCTACCGAAAACCCAGTGGCACCTCACACTCCCTTGGACTGCTATGACCGACATTGTGGATATGTCACGCTTCGTCAAACCCAGATGGCTAGAAATCCAGCGAACCGGTAGAGATGTAGGAAGGGAGTTGCCTCAAAACAGAAGCCGCCGATATTTCGAACAGAGACTGTTCTCAGAAGAAGAGCAGTCTCTGTTCGAAATATCGGCGGCTTCTGTCCTGAGGCAACTCCCTTCCTTCGTCAAACCCAGTAGCACGAGCTGTTCGACACTTTTCGAAGACCAGATTCCTTTAAAATTGACTGTCACGCTAGTAGCCGACACCGGGCCTTCGTCACCACCTTTTATTTCCTCGAACACGTCATTTCTTCCATACTTACGCTCTTTATGGGCATGCACTAGATTGAGTGCGATTCCAGTGCCCACGACTTGTGCGTCCAGAATCACCGTTTCTCTGTCTCTTTTCGCCACGATGTCAGGCTTCAAGATACCATCACGGACACTGATCATGGGCTCTATCTTCGTCGTTCAACCCATGTTCCGAAGTCATGCCTCTTCACTCTTGGCCCGTGTGTACGGTGACATACCTGGATAATGTTCGCCAGAGTTTCTTGGGAGCGACATCCAGCTCTGCAGACCCGATCCGAAGAGCACCCTCTTCCCGAACGAACTTTACATGGTAGGGCATTGACTCTAACTTTCACAGCATCCACGTACTGTCTTCCCTGCTTTAGCCTCGTGCCCTCCCCTACCCAAGTATGGGCGAAGGGGACCGAGAACGCCTCACTGAGGGCTTTCCCATCGTTGCTGGCGTATAGCCGTGAGGCCCAGTACTTTTTAATGGCCTGTGGGGTCTGAATAATGCGGCCACTAAAGGTGGCTGCGTCTCTGGAGCGTCGCAAGAGTTCTTGAACCGAAGACGTGTTCGTGGCCTCTGTTACTACTGGATGCGTGGATAAAGTCGCAAAAATCTAGTACGCTGGAGAAGAGGCACCCCGACTTCGGCGAGATGGCCCGCCCAGGCCTCCAAGTTTAGTGGGAGAATAAAAGAAGCCTATGGGCGTGTCATGAGGTAGAAACAACCATCTTCTGACGGCGTTCCTAACGGAGAGGTCTAGCTTCTCAAGTAGCCTCAGGTTCCATCGCAACATCGCAGCACCAGGCGATGTTGTATCCTCGGCATTAGGTAGAAACGTAGAATTATCATCCGCTCTTGTGGTTTGAGTGGCGCCTTCTGAATCTTCGCAAGGCACTCATTTAGGTCACCAAACTGTTGTTGAGCCCGGTCATAGGGGTCGAATTGGACTCCTAAATACCTCCAAACAAATTGCGGCCCCGCCGCCGGAACAGGGGAGCCGGAGATATTAAACTGTCTCTGGGTGTCAACTTTGATATTTTTGTCACGTTCTGATGAAACCTAGGAGACAGTGAAGGTCGTGTTTGTATTTACGTGTAGACCCCGATCCCTTAAAAAAGAAGTCACCCGTTCCAGACAATGCTGCAAGCCTGCTGGTGAAGATGCGGCTACCACAAGGTCATCTGCAAACGCCATTATGTCGAGTGAGGCGTTGCCAATTGGGAACCAATCCCGCTTTGTGTGTCCCTCAACATCCTGTCCAACACTAGGTTGAACAGAATGAGGGACAGAGGGTCTCCTTGGCGAAACCCAGTTGTTGACTGGACGAGGCGCGTGCTCCCCTCGTTAGGTCCAAAACTCCAAGAAACAAGGACTTCTGCTTCTGTCGAGCTTCAGCGATGGCTGTGCGAAGTAGTAACACGTTATCCGCGCATCCATCCAAAGGCAGGAAGGCGCATTGCCTGTAGTTGTAGTCCTAGGAAGATGTCAGTCTTTTCGCCAGGATGCAGTGGATTAATCGGTGCAGCACTGAAGATATTGTTATGGGCCTGAAGTCTGCCGGATGTTGTGCTTGAGGTTTTTTTCGGAACAAAGATTGTCCTGGCGTTCCGGAGACTCGTGGGTAGCCTTCCCAGCAACACAATTATATTCAGCACGAGACGCAAGACTTGGACCGGTACGGCTCGCAGCTGTCGTGCAGAAAAGTTGTCAGGTCCTGGAGACAAACTGATTGAGGGCATATTTCGACATATATCCTGGGCAGTTATAATATAAAACGGATTATGTGATGGCGTCATACTCCCAGGCTCAAGGACGGGGAGCTCTTCCGTGGTAGTAAAACTTTCCTCCCATTGGTCCAAAAATGCCCGCTCGTCCTCGAGTGCAGCCGGAGCGTAACCATCGAGGACGAGGCGAGCGCACTTGGGTTGACATCGACGATACAGGTCTTGCGTCCTGGCATATTCGATCCTCTTTTGACGGAGCCTGCTCAGTATAGGCGGATCCGTAGGTCCCGATCTTGCTGGTGGCCCAGATGAACAGTCAGGAAGAACAAAAACAAACCTGATGTAGTCGTTAAAGGACGATGTTATATCCACCTCGTTGATGGCCTGCCTCGCGAGGTCATATAATCTTGCCGCTTGATATCCTTCAGGAGGGGCCGGAGCAACAGTTCTCTGAATCTCAGAGAGGATGGCCTGTCTCCTGGTAGGGCCCGGGCGAGCCTCTTGTTGTTGATTTTATGCCGCCACCTGGGGAGGTGACGAGGGCGATCCCTCAGCTGCCATGGGAGTACGAAGTACAGACTGCAGCAGATTCGTGTACGAAGCTTGCTTACGATGACATTTTATAGCTTCTACGGTGCGTTCCGGAAAAAGCTTCCTGCAGGGCGATGTTAATAAACCTGGGTGCCTTCTCCAGAGGGAGAAAGCGCACTTTAGCTTGGGCCAAAAGCATTTCATCTTCCGCAGTCCAACGTAGTTTCACCCGGGTGACGTCAATACCCTGCAGGTACTCATTAGGATGACGTGCCTTCCTGTGGAGACCCAGGCCAATCTTTGACGTAAAGGTCATCCCACATTGTGGATACCTGACGGCAGAACCTTCTTGTGAGCATTGGACCCCATCAGAGGAGGCTCGGGAACCAGAGGTACTCGGCATAGCGTCGTCAGGAACCGAGGAGAAACCGGAGAAAGGAACATCTTGAGAGCGGGCTGGGGAACCAGATGTAATTGGCACAGCGTTGTCAGGAATCGTGGAGCCACCGGAGAGAGGAACATCTTGTAAGCGCCGTAGATCATCAAAGGGGGCTTGGGAACCAGAGGTACTTGGCACAGCGTCATCAGGAATCGAGGAGACACCGGAGACAGGAGCAGTCGCCAAACTGTTGGTCGTTGCCACAAGGACCGCAGCACCAGGAACAGGAATGGTAATGTCAGCGGTAGGATGAGGATGCTTTTTAAAAGCGGCATGGATCTTCAATCCCTTCATAGAAGTAAATTGTCGGTGACAGGAGGAGCAGCAGAACTGGTTCCGGTCTGAACTCTCAACATAGGAGGCGTCCAGGTTACCACTAGGAACGGGCACCTCGTGGCGCCCACTTCCTCTTGCTTCATTTTGTCGTGACGTGCCTAGTAGGTGTTGGCCACCAAGGGGTTGGCATCCCCAGCATGACTGGTGGGTAGGTCAGAGCTCCGTCAGTTCCCTGTTTGCCGCGGCAAAACAGGGGTAACAGGTAGCACCACGAGAAGGTGGAGTTGACGATTTCCATGTCAGAGGCTGTGTATTGCGCATCACACGGCTTGCAGCAAGGATAATTGTATAACCGACACTGTTAGCACGAGCCGGCAGCGTCCAATTGACTGGGTAACAGATCGCCGCAACACGATCCCGCTAAGACCAACAGTCACCTCGGGCCCTTGGCTTATTCCTCCACACCAGCCTCCCAGTCACTGGATGACAGGGTGAAGCCACTCATCCCTGGCTCCGTGGCCGAGATCATCACCTTCCTCTGCCTAGACTCCATGTTGCTGGATTACAGGGAGAAGCCACTCGCCCCCGGCCTGTGGTGAGAGGTTACGGGAAAGGGAGTCATAGTTTTACCCCAGTAAAGCAGTTTTACCCCATTAGTTATCCCGCCGTTTACCCCAGATAAAGCAGTTTATCCTTACTGCCGCCTATCACTCGTTTTTGAATGGATTGTATTTCAAAAACATGGTTGGGTATGATACTTTGTGGTGATTTGTGTCATTTCGCTATTTTTCTATCTGTATCTTTTTTTCGATCTTCTATCTAACTTCTATCTTTACAGGAAGATATACCTCACACCTAGTCCAGCAACTACCGCTAAACAATAGCTACCCGACAGAACCCCACAACCCAGCAGCCCTCTTCACCCGTTGAATACGGAGGTCATTCGATGGAAACTTTTGTACGAACGAACGCCCCCCTGCAAATTGATGACTGCAATCATTTTCAAGTCATCCTTCCTGAGCCCCATGTCCATTAGGAGATCCGCACTTTGTCGTGACCAGATTCCGCGGAAGGACAACGTTATCCCGCCGACCGTCGGAGACCCAACCGGGTAATTCACATCGACCTGCGATAGGAGATCCTTTCTGGAATATTTGAGTATCTTGTGGCCATTTGCCAGGTCGAGAGGGATTCGTGTACCCATAATTTGGTGGTCCAATACCAGGGTCTTGCCTCATGAGCCCTATGAGTAAAGCAGATTATCCTTACTGCCGCCTATCACTCGTTTTTGAATGGACTGTATTTCAAAAACATGGTTGGTATGATACTTGGTCATCCTTTGTGTCATTTGGCTATCTTTTTAACAATTCCCTCTTAACCGGAAGAGGTACCGTCCCCCCAAATTCCCAAAAGCTCCGCGTCACGTGACAGCAAAGCCCTCTTCAGTGATGGAGTCAAACCACCGACGTCATTCGTCCAAACATTCTATACGTCCGGGCGCCTCCCTGTAGTGCGATTACGGACAACAGCTTGATGTTCGTCTTCCTAACCCCCATCTCAAGCAACATATCGGCACACTCCTTTGCCCATATACCCTTAAAGGGACTATCGCATCCGAGAACGTATGTAGGATACCGATAGGGTAATGTTCGTCACCGCTTCAGAGTCAATTTGGCTAAATTTCTCTTCCGGAGCTTACATATTAAAGAATCGAGTTTTAAAGGTTCGCATTCCATCTGCAGCCAACACGGTGATGACGTAAGCAAGACACACGAATGAGACCGCAGCGCAGGCGATTGTCTCCGAGGTCATCTGCTTGGCGTTTGCATCGCAATATACTAAGTGAAAAGTCTTCGGTAAATATGCTGACTTTCGCTTACCAGTGTCAGACCTGACGTAACCACGTTGCGTGAAACGCGGTGTTACGCTCCTGGCTGTACGAACACGTTCAACGCTAACCAGAAACAACATTCCGCGAGCCGATCACAGAGAAGACGCCGTCCCCTAGCATTCCGGCTCGCCCGCCCGCCTGTCGGTCGGTCGCCAAGGCTACCAAGGTCCCTCCGGCCGCTCCATGATTGGTCAAATGGCGCGCAGTGATTGGCTTCGTCCGTGTGATGTTTCCAGAGAGGAATGCGTCGTCTGCTCTTGCCAAGTTTTTTATCAAACTGCGCAGGAACAACGCCACCAATTCGCGTCGGGCTTTCGGCGCTATTATGAGTGATGAACGCGGAGTAAAACGGCACTCCAGTTTCGGAATCGACTGGGGCGGACGCGATAGTCCCTTTAAAAGAGAGGGTAATGCTTCCTATTTGCAGGTCACCCACTCCAACTTCGTTCCTGAAGGCTGCAATGATATCCGGCGTGTTGTACTTAAGCACATTATGCACATGGGCCGCCGGAAGTTGAATGCCAGTACCAACGATCTGGGCATCATGCACCCTCACCGAGTCATCCTTCTGTGCTATCAAATACGGTTTGAGAAACCCATCGTACACGTGGTATTTCTCGCGGCACCTGTCATGACTGCCTCCCACGAGTCCAGGAATGAGACCTCGTCTTCGACTGCAGGCGAACCGCAACCATCGAGGACGAGTCTCGCAAATTCTCTCTGACGCTGACGGTACAACGTCTGTATCCTTCTATAGTCGGCCGTCTTCTGTTTCCGCTTGCTGAGGCCATCTGTAGCCGGACCGGCGCTGAGACGGGGAATCCGCCTTACTACTTCCCGTGTGAAGACGTCTCGCAGGTAATCGTTGAGTGCAGCAGTTACATCCACGCCACGTACCGCCTAATTCGCTATATCGTATAGTCTGTCACCCTGGAACGTACTCGGAGGTGTCCTGGCAGCGATCTTCTCAATCTGAGTCTTAATCACCTCCAGGCGCGTTGGCGGGAGCTCTCTTCCATACTGTAAAAGCGGCTCAGCTGGCTCGCCATGGAGGTCCTCCGCTGTCCCATCTTCCGGAACTGGTGAAAGCTCTTCCAGTGATCCAGGTCGACCCTCGAGCTCACTCTGTAGCAAGTCCTGCACTCGCCTCCTATAGTGTGGATCTTTGCGATGTGATTTTATGGCCTCCAAGGTCCTCTCGGGAAATCTCTCACGTAGCGCAGTGTTCCTAAACCTCGGCGGGTTGTCACTCCTCTTCGGGGCTGCTTCGACCGCTGCCATGCGGTATTCCTCTTCCGGCACCCAAGGCGGCCTCGTCCGCTCCACGATCACGTCTCTATTATAGTCCTCAGGATGCCGCGCCTTGTAATTTAAGCTTAGGGCTGACTTAGTCATAAAGGATCTGTCACATATGACACAAGGCCAAATGGCCCGGCCTTTCATCTGTTGGTCACTTTGGGTTAACCCGCTGGGCCCTGCTTGCTCTTGCTCCGGGCCGATTCGTAAGCCCCCTGATACGCCGGCATCCCTGGAGGGTCCCGCATTTTGCTGCCTGCCTTCAGATCCATGTATCGCAGCGCCTTCAGATCCAACATCTGCACTTGCCGCTTGATCGGGTGCAAGCTGGTGTTTCTTGAGGCTTGCGTGTATCCTCAAGCCCTTAAGTGAGGAGAAAGTCCTCCCACAGGGACACTCGAAGGCTTCCGGACGACTCTCGTTCATAGTAGTCTGGACTGGGATTGACTGGTCCACGCCGCACGTGTTAGCACTAGGAGCTTGCGCCATGCAGCGCAAGCTTCCTCTTGAATTTGATTTCTACTTTGTACCTAGTGAAGTTAGCTTCGCAGAGGGTGGCAACCTCTGCAGAGCGGTGGTGGGTCAGAGCCCCGTTCGTCCCCAAGACCCGCGAGGGCCAAGGGTTAACAGGTTTCACCAGTTGAAGGTGGAGATGACCACTTCCGAGGGAGAGGCTGTGTATTGCGCATCCACTCGGCTTGTAGCGATAGACAGGTCAAGCTCCTGCCGAGAGACGCCTTACCCCCATCCCCTATGAACTGGGTTATAGGTAGTCGCAACACTACCCGCTGAATGGGGAGAGGGTCTGCTCGGGCGGAGCCATCCCCGACGTAACGCTAGGCCCTGACCGAAGCCAGGTTCCAACCCCCCCCCCCAAAAAAAACACACATTATCCTTACTGCCGCCTATCACTCGTTTTTGAATGAACTGTATTTCAAAAACATGGTGGGTATGATACTTGGTCGTCATTTGTGTCATTTAGCTACCGAAAGCAGATTATTCTTACTGCCGCCAATCACTCGTTTTTGAGTGGGCTATATTTCAAAAACATGGTTTGTATGATACTTGGTCGTCATTTGTGTCATTTAGTTACCGAAAGCAAATCATCGGCGAAGGCCATAACGTCGAGGGATCCCCCCACCACGCCAAAGCCCACGCTGGGCGCCACCGCTGATAGGTAGCCGTCGAGGACGAGGTTGAAGAGGACTGGGGACAAAGGGTCCCCTTGCCGAACATCGGTCGTGGGTCGTACCAGTCGCTGGGCACCCCCAGCACTTAGTAGGGTAGGAGCATCGTCATACAGATCTTCAAGGTATCCAAGAAAGTCCTCGGCCAGCGCAGCAGCTCTAGCCGCGTCGCAGATGGCAGCCCTCGAGCCGTTATTGAAGGCCTTCGTCAGATCCACCACCACCAGGTAGAGAGACTTCTTCCCCATCCGTGCTTCAGCCAAAGCCGTCGTTAGAAGCATGACATTCTCCGCCCAGCCGTCCACCGGAAGAAATGCGCTTTGACGATAGTTGAACTTGAGGTGCGATGACAACCTCCTCGTCAGGATGCGATGGAACAAGCGCAGGACCACGGATGCCACTGTGATGGGTCGAAAATCCCCAGGGTCCTTAGCGTCCGGTTTCTTTAGAACGAAGACCGTACTTGCATTGCGTAAGGAAGTAGTGATCCTGGACTGCAGCATTATCAGATTGAGGAGGACCCTGAGGACAACTGATGGAACGGAGCGTAGGCATCTCGAAGAGAACCTGTCGGGTTCAGCCGCGGAGCCCAGGGGGGCATGTTAGTCTTGACGTCCTGTGCTGTAATGACGTAGAACGGGTGGACCTTTGTTGCAGCTGTAGGACGTGACCCAGGAATAGGTGGTGGCGGGAGCCCGGTGAATATCTCCTCCAAGGCATCCAAAAAGGCAGGGCCATCCTCGACTGCAGAAATGTAACCATCAAGGATGCCCCTGGCACAGTCTGACTGACGTCGATGGAACAGTTCTTGAGTCCTCGCATAAAGCGCCCTCTTCTGCTTCCGCTGACTTACCGGGCGGGTATGTTGGCGACGCTGGTCGTCCCCTCCCGCAAGTGAAGGGCCAGGTCCTGCCCTGTTATCATAGACCGGTGGCGCAGAGGAAACGAAGACATCACGGATATAGTTGTTCAGATGTTGAGCGATGTCAGCGCCCCGAATGGCATGGTTAGCTATGTCATAAAGACGGTCCGCTTGGAAGGTCGTCGGAGTCGTACGACTTGTTAACTTCTCAACCTCCCGTAAAATGGCCTGACGCCTGGACTGCTGTGCTTGTACATCCACCACAGGAGAGGGAGGAGGAACTCCAGGACTATCTTGATCGCTGTCTTCGGGGATGATTGGAGTGGCAGAAGAAGCCAGTAGACTCTGAACCCGCTCCTTGTAGGCTGCACCGCGTCGATGTGACTTGATAGCGTCAAAGGAGCGCCCAGGGAAGAGCGCGTGCAGCTCCGCATTCAGCGAGCGAGGTTGCACAGGTCCTCTTCTCAACCCGGCTTCCTCACGTGCGAGTAGAAGGTCTTCCTCGTCTGACCAACGTGTACGGACTCGTTGGAGTGGTATTGCCCAGGGCGACGGGACATGCACTGGAGACTCAGTCCATTCTTAGTAGTGAAGACTGCATCACAGTGGGCACAGCGATGGTGAGTTGGGACAGGAGCTGACGACGTAGATGGTCCACAAAATGAGGTCCCTGATGTCTGGGAAGGACCCCCAAGTCACAATGTAGAGACGTCGCCTGGAATGACGCCTGGACTGGCAGAGGCGGCGGCAGAAGAGCTTGACACCTCTGGAACTGGTACCGGACTGAAGGTAGACACAGAAAATGAGCTTTGCGCCAACAAATCAGGAACAGGACTCGGCGCAGCAGCATCAGAACTCGGCGCCTGTAGGTCTGACAGGGCGTGCTTCTCCAAAGAAGCGTGGATCTTGAGG
This sequence comes from Ornithodoros turicata, assembly GCF_037126465.1. Lineage (NCBI taxonomy): Eukaryota > Metazoa > Arthropoda > Arachnida > Ixodida > Argasidae > Ornithodoros > Ornithodoros turicata. The sequence continues at coordinate 146,645 of NW_026999471.1, read as the reverse complement.
CCCTTCGATGAGGCAAAGGCTCTTCCGCAGGTGGCGGAGGAGGTGGCTAAGGTGGCGGAGGAGCTGGATCTTGGCCGGTTACCGGAGAGCTAGAGGGCTGCAGGTTAGCACCAGGAGCCAACGGCGCACGGCGCCGGCTTACTCTTTGTATTCTTTGGTTCTTTGTACATGGCAGTATTTTAGCTCTTCTGGGGGCGGCAACCCCAGAGGAGCGGGTGGTGGGTCACAGCACCGTTCGTCCCCAACGTTTGCGAAGAGCGAATGTTATCAGGTTGCACCACGAGAATGTGGAGTTGACCACTTCCTAAGGAGATGCTATGTGTTGCGCATCCACTCAGCTTGTAGTTCTAACCCAAAAGCAGATTATAAAGCAGATTATCCTTATTGCCGCCTATCACTCAGTTTTGAATGCATTTCATTTCAAAAACATGGTTGGTATGACACTTGGTTGTCACTTGTGTCATTTAGCTAATACGTGCAATTTCTCCAACTAATGGGGTAAAATATTAAGGGGGGCGACCAAAAGTGGGTGTCCTTGGGTCCAGACCTCGAACTAGTCGAAGTCAGCCTAACGGCCACAGGACCCAACGCAGCCACTTTTATAAAATCAAATAAAAGTGAAAAAAAGAGATAAAAACAAACTCAACCACCAAGATGGTAAGGTCGCAATAAAAGAAAAAGAGAAAACGCCTACGCTCCATAAAACCTGAGGTATTCTAGACCATGCGATTAAATCTCGTAAGGCAGATGGCTGCCCACCAGCACTTTGGCGGCAAGCCAAGAAGTGTCCCCTTTAGTGTGACCAAGGTCGCGTAGCGCTCTGCGTGGACCGGCGCATGTACCACCCCGCGCCGGGAAGGACAAACCGGCAACAGAGAAGTGTTTGTCGGGGTAGGTTTGGGCAAGACATGTACACTTCGCGACCTTGGCTTGATTTATATCTGAGAGGGTCGGTGGGCTGGCGTCCAGGCGATTGCTACGTCTAACACAACCACCTCATCGCCACGTGTAACAATGAGGTCAGGCTTTAATCTGACGCCTGTGGCTCCCGGCGTCGGGAACCTGGCGTCCCCATCGCACGGCAGCTGCCGCAGTAGCCCCCTCCTGCACTCACGGTTGGGTCGCCGCAGGAGGGAGAGCCCCACGTATAGCTGTGCGTGGCTGTCCCGTGTCTGGGGAAAGGGGGATCCTGGTGGTTGGGTGGACCCAGAGGATTTTTTGTTACCCTTCGGGGCTCCTCTTGGAAAGCAACACACCACTTTGGCCCCCGCTTCCCATAGACGGGTGCTTCCCATACTGGAAGGCCCCCGGCCAGGACTATTCAGCCTAGTCGCCATCTACCGGGAGAGGTTTTTTGCAGTAGCTTCCAGAAGGGGAGCTATTCCAGAAATAAATAAATAAATAAACCTAAGAAATAATAAATAAATAAAAAGAAAAGAAAAGAATTAAAGAAAGAAAGAAATAGGAAGGAATAAGAAATAAATGAATAAAGAAAATTAAGAAATAGGAAATAAATAAAAAGAAAAAGAATTAGGAAATAAAGGATAAACTCACAAATGGTGAAAGAAGGATGAGGTAGATTAAAGACAAAGATGACAAAAAAAAGATGACTAACAAACGGTGAAAGAATGATGAGATAGATCACAAAAGATGACTTTAAAAGGAAAGCATGAGGTTAATGCGTTGAGGGTGAGAGTGGGGCACAGAAGAATGAGATTGCACGACTGAGTTCACAGGCTGCTCATAAGACCTGAATCTCTCAAGAAAGTCACAACTGCTTTGGTCACAGACCGCTGTGTGTGATCTCGTACTGGGCCGAGCAGAGTGGCCAGAGAAAAGTCCGTGCAACGCAGCTCGAGTAGGCGTCGTCTCAGCGTGGCTCGAGGGGTGTCGAATCTGTGACAGTCGAGGAGAAGGTGTGGAACGTCAGCTTCAATATCGCAAGTGGGGCATTTGGGCGACTGGAGAAGACCCATTTTACAGAGAAGTAGAGGTGTCCTGGCGGCATTAAGGCGTAGTCGGTGTAGAATGGACGTTTCTTGACGCGAGCAGTGGTGTGTGGCAACGAAATCCATCGCCAGGTCGATAGACCGGAGATGGTCGTTCAGTCGGACAGCGTCCTCTTGAAACTGCCGAGTGCCGTTATGACGGAGTCGCTGTGTCTGTAACCGACACGATGAGGCTGACAATGGTAGGAGACAGTTATTGGAGGTTCCGTCCCCATGTGCCCGACGTGCTAAGGCGTCTGCGCGGGTGTTTCCGTGCATGCCGGTATGACTGGGCACTAGGGTATAGTGCAGAGCTACGTGTTAGTGTGCGGGACACGTTCCCATGGTTAGGCTCGGTGGTTTGCGACACCCCTACTGCACTGAATCTTGACACTGTTTTATGGAAACGTCACAATCGAATAAATCTGATCAGCGCGTGAAAAGGAGCCGCACCGAGCGAAAACACTGAATATCACTGACTTATCGCCAGAACCCTGGTTCCCCAAGTTTTTGATTGTTCAGCCAAATGATGAAAACACGTCCTTGGAAAAAGTGTCACCATTTCTCGTTGCAAAAGCTCTTTAACAGGTAATTGGGCAAATCATATCAAGCAAAGAAATTGAGCTCAGGTTCCATCCAAGTGGAAGTACACACAAAGTAGCAAAGCATATCCTTCAGTCACTGAAAGAGATAGGAGACACACCAGTAACAATCAGTACACATCGTACACTCAATATTGTAAAGGGCATAATATCAGAGGAGGAACTGCTTTCCTGTTCGGAATCAGAAATTGAAGAGGGCATGAAAGATCAGGAAGTTGTGAGAGCAAAAAGAATAGTCATAAGGAGATATGGTAAAGAGATCCAAACTAAACACATTGTACTCTCATTCAAGCTTCATTCACTACCCTCAAGTGTCGTGTCAAAGCCGGTTATCTTAACTGTAACGTGAGACCGTACGTTCCAAACCGAAAGCGCTGCTTTAAATGTCAGCGCTTTGGGCACAGTTCACAAGTCCGCCGCGGGAATCTCGTTCGCCCAAAATGTGCCGGAAAAGACCATACTCCGGAAAGCTGTAGTAACGAGTTCCATTGTGCAAACTGTGAGGGAAACCATCCGGTGTACTCAAGGTCATGTCTCCGTTGGAAATACGAAAAACAGATAATTCGAATCAAGACTGAGCAGAACTGCTGTGGCGCTGCTCAAAACTATGATGATATTTGTGCCCTACTGGATAGGCATAGGCTATATCACCTGCCTGCAGGAAACTATGTTGAACAAACACACAAAACTATTTAAGCATCACACAGTCTACCGTAAGGACCGTATAGGCATCACCGGAGGGGGTGTTGCAATTGTGGGTAACTCTGGTGTAATCGTAAAAGAAATATTTCTAAATACATCTTTGGAAGCGGTAGCTGTAAGGGCACAATTGAAAAATCTGACAACTCTAGTCTCTCTTTACACACCTCAAAGCAGCAATCCAACACGAGGCGATTTTCTAGACCTTATCAAGCCATACCAGAGCCATTCTTTATTCTGGGAGACCTAAATGCTCACCGCCCTCTCTGGGGCAGTGAAAGAAGAGATGCACATGGCAAATTAATTAAGGAAGTATTGGAACGTCACTATCACCACGAACATCACTATCTTGAACAATGATGACCCCACATATTATAACAGTACACATAAAACATTCTCATGCATTGACTTGTCTTTAACTTCCTCAGGAATGTCGTTGTACTACACCTGGTCTGCAATTCAGAATCTGTATGGGAGTAACCACTTTCCCATTCTTATAGAAACACGATCCACCAACGCTGGAGGTACGTCCCCCTCGATTGAAACTGGAACACGCAAATTGGGACACATACAGAGGACTGGCAACAATCGATCATGAACATATGATGCATTTATCCGTAGATGATGAAAATGAAGCGATTACACACTCAATAATACATGCACCATCAAAAGCGATCCCTCGGTCCAGTGGACGACTACGTAAAAATCCCAAACCATGGTGGAATGAAGAGTGCCGCAAAACACGTCAGGCACAGAACAAAGCCTCGAACTCTTTCAAGCGCGCTCCCACAACAGAAAATCTGATTGCGTTTAAAAGATCAAAAGCGAAGGCCCGTTACACTAGAAAACAAGCCAGGCGAAAATCATGGCAAGGGTTTGCTAGTGGAATAAACAGCCAAACACCAGCAAAAGCTGTTTGGGAAAAAATCAGAAAAATGGACGGAGAGCACAGGGCATTTACAATTCCACTTCTTCCTCCGAGTAATCCAAATAACGTCCCTTAACGATCAGGCAGATCTATTAGGTGAACATTTTTTGAAAGTGTCCCGTTCTGCTGGGTACACAAGTAAATTCTTAAAACACAAAGAAAAAGCTGAACAAAATAGGCTATCAAGTTCAAAGACAAAAGAAGAATATAACTGCGACTTTACGATGTGGGAGCTTGAGAAGGTATTGCCGAGCTGTAAAGCAACAGCTGTAGGGCCTGAGAGTATATAAGATTATACAAAAGCTACCACCTCCTTCACTGCAGGCCCTGTTGTCATTCTTCAATAGGATCTGGACAGAGTGCAAAATCCCTAAGGATTGGAAAATGGCAACTGTAATTCCGATTCAGAAACACGGCAAAGACCCGTGCCGTGCGGAAAGTTATCGGCCCATTACTCTGACGAGCTGCCTTTGTAAAACATTTCAGCGGCTTATTAATAACCGTTCGGTCCATCTTCTTGAAAGTAATAAAAAGCTAGAGCGCTTTCAGTGTGGGTTTCGTCGTAGCCGATCCACACTTGATCGTCTAGAAACATGTTGGGCCTAGATGAATGGAGGCCCACGTTAAGAATCAGTATTGCTTATTTCTGTGACCTAATGAAGGCTTATGACACCACACGGATATATGGACTTTTACCTCGTAAATTGCCGTATCAGAGGAAATATGTACCATTGCATTCAAGACTTTCTTTCTAACCGAACTTTCCGAGTCCGCCTCGGAAAGACATTGTCGGATCTGCTTGTACAGAAAAACGGAGTCCCTCAAGGCAGTGTCGAGAGCGTTACGCTTTTTGTCCTGAAAATCAATTACGTTGCTCGCGTTATCCCGCCTACAGTTCAATATTTATTATATGTAGATGATCTGCAAATAAGCTTTCGCTCGTGCAACCTTGCTATATGTGAACGCCAAATGCAGGTAGCCATTAATCGCCTTACCAAATGGGACGATGAGAATGGTTTTAGGTTTTCTTCTGAGAAATCTGCTTGCGTCTGTTTTCATCGGCCTGCCTCCACAACCCAACCTGCTCCTTAGCGGGGAAGCTATTCCACTGAAAACAGAATACAAGTTCCTTGGTTTAACATTTGATTCCAAACTCACATTCGGGGTCCATATTCAGAAACTAAAGTTGCGTGCACGGAAGGCATCAAATATCCTTAAAGTTATTTCACACAAAACATGGGGTGCAGACAGGAAATGTCTCTTACGTGTGTCATCACTGATCACTGATACTGATACTGAAGATCACTGATATGTTCAAAGATAGACTACGGATGCATAGTCTATGGGTCTGCCCGATCGTCCACACTGAAATCTCTTGACTCTGTTCATCACTCAGCCTTAAGACTTGCAACAGGTGCATACCGTACGTCCCCAATACAGGGTTTGTATGTCGACGCAGTTGAGCCATCTCTAATGTTTAGGAGGAATGGCAAAAACTGTCTCACTTCAAGACTACCCTTGTCAAGGTATTTTGGAAAATGATCACATGAATAGATTATTTGAAAACAAGCCAAGGTACATTCCAAGTTTTCCAATTCGTGGAAAAGAGTTTGCGCAAGAGTGTGGAGTTGAGCTTATAAAAGAACATATAATTCTTCCTGAAAATGAGATTGTGCCATGGAGGAAGAAAGAAATTCTATGCAATTTCAAGTTAGAAAAGTACAATAATAAATCTACCCCTTCAATTGTTGTAAAACAGGAGCTCTTGAGAATAAAACATGCATTTACACGGCTGCATTTTACACGGATGGCTCTAAGTCATCAAACGGGGTAGCAGCTGCAGCCGTCAATGAAGTGGGTGATGTGCAGCACCTTAGCCTTAACCCAAGAGCAAGTGTCTATACGGCCGAGATATATGGGGTCTTTTTAGCACTCGATAGAATATTGAGCGAAAACAAAAAGAAAACTAATTTGCACTGATTCAAGGAGTCTAATGATGGTGATGAAAACAAAAGAGCAAACTAAAAATGCTCTTTTCCATAATCTAATTGTACGCCTTCACAAACTCTCTGAAAAAGTGCATGTCATACACTTTTGCTGGGTCCCCAGCCACGTAGGGATTGCTGGAAATGACCTACCTGATGCTGCAGCAAAGGCTGCATCACTGTCTCGTCCGCATACTATGCCGAATTCCCTCTCAGGACTACAGGCCAGCTCTAAGAAAGGCTCTTGTATCACAGTGGCAGCTGACATGGAATACAAAACTTAGTAACAAGTTGCATTTGGTAAACCCAGTAATTAAAGAGTGGGAGAGGTCCTACCACCGAATTCACTTCTTTGAAGTCGCACTTTCCAGACTAAGAATAGGGCACACACACCTAACACACCAGCACCTACTTGTTGGGCAACCACAGCCAGAGTGCCAATGCTGTCAGGAGCCTCTAACAGTAATTCACTCTTTAATAGCATGCCCAGTATATGAGCAGTATCGTTTGACCCACTTTTCACCATTCTATCGGTATTGCATACCATTTGATCCCTCGCTTTTGCTTGGCAATGAGCCCATAGTACCTCACATGAATGTTTTAAGGTTTTGAGATTGTATCACGATCTTACAGAGTATATAAGGATTTTAGTCGTCATTGGTATTTTACTGTTCACAAGACACCTTTACAGATAAGTTTTACATATATGCAAACATTTTAATGTCTTCCTAATTTTCAACAAATCACTCATTACATAATCCATGAATTTTTTTCATCAGTAACTTGGCGCTCTTTGGCCTAAATAGCCCTTGCGCCAAAAAGCCTCCGACTACATACATACATACGCCTGAAGCTGAGGTGACAAGCTTCTCCTCCTCCACCGATGCGTCCGGGTTGTGGTGCCTTCTCAGTCTGGCTACTTGGTTAGGGATGAAGTTGTTGCGCGCCACCCTAGGCAGGTGGACGCGCTCACACTCCTGTAGTATATGAAACAGTTTCTACCGCTTGTCCACAGTGACGACAGTCTCTGGCCCTGGGGTCCCTGCGTGCTTCTTAGATAGATTCCCTGGTGGCGAATAAGTTAGCTCTGAGACGTAGGGCCTTGATTCTGTCCCCGTCCTTTAGAAGTCGGGAATCACAACCCAGCCAAGTATTCCCCACCGGTTCTTTAAGGTGTGAAAAGAGGCCATTGTTGTTGTAGGCTTCTCTCTTTTTCTTCCAATATTCCTTCCTGAAGGTGATCAGGGCTTCATTCACCTCGGATTTATCGGTTACGCCAGCAGGGATCCCAAGGTGAGTCGCAAGTCTATGGATGTTGTCTTGCAGACCCACATTCAGGATGGCATCGATGAAGGGGTCAATTGGGGTCAGGGGACCTGGCAATTCTAGCTATCGCCTCGTATTGTATGGCGGGCGCCACCCACTCCAAATTGGTCACTCCAAGCCCGCCCTCTCGATTTGGCAGATGAACATGTATGCTTGTGTACGAGTGGGGCAGATGCAGCATCCCCTTGACCAGGTACGTCCCAGTACGTTAGCCATTTGATAGAAGTATCTGTGTACGACTAGTTGGTTCAAACATTCCAGCTTTTGAAAAGAAAAGGTTTTTAATCCGCCGAGCGGATAAGTTCGATCATTCGATCTGCGGTGGCGTCCTCGACTCTAGATGGTCTATTAACATATAGCTTCAAGCCGAGGTACGTGATTGGCGTGTCCCTCCCTCGAGGCTTGACTACCGTGCCCCCGATGCTCCGTGGTTGGATATCATAGTCGAACCATTTGGCTATTCCACTATATCGCCATCCAAAATACTGGGATTTAACAGGGTTGAGGATCAGACAGGTCCGTCCGAGATAGTTTTCGGTCATTCGGATTAGTGCTTTTAGGTCCTCCAGGCTGGACGAGAACAACATGATGTCGTCCGCGAAGGCCATCGCAGCTGCGTGTTGCCGATCTAGCTCAACCTCGAGGCCGGAAGCATTTGCCATCTGGAGCAAGGGGTCCGGAACGGCATTAAAGAGGAACGGTTAGAGGGAATCACCTTGTTTTATGAGAGAACTGATGTTCTGAGGATGTGGGTTCGAGTCCTACAGCTGGCTAACCTTTTCAGTGCCTTTCATCTTTCATTGCTTTATGCCCTGGTGTACCGGCACTCTCCTCCCGTCCGTTTTGCCATTCCAGTGAAACGTTGTTGAGAAACCCTTGTATAAATCCTCAACAACCTCAACGTAATGCTCCGAGATTTGCCTGCCCCGTATGGCTTCCGCAATGGCACCGAGGGATACGCTATCGAAGGCCTTGCGGACGTCGAGACTAAAAGCGTAGAAGCTCTTTTTACGCTTCTTCAATGCTTTCATCAACGCCTGGAGGCCCAATAGGTATGTACTCGTCCCCGGTCGTCCTGCAATTCCCCTTGTATGGGGTGAAAGGACTTTCCTGAAGATAGTCTTCGTAACAGGACTCTGGAATACAATCGGCAGAGCATCGGGGACATGGTGATAGGCCTCACCTCGGTGGCCGAAGGAGGTGTTGTCTTTTTGGAATGAAAACTCTCTTGGATCGCTTAAGTTCCTCAGGCAATTTTCGGAATGAGAAAAAGTTATTCAGAATGTGGCATAACATCCTTGGTGGCGCGGCTAGGATGTTCTCCACTGTAACGCCATCGGGTCCGGGCGCAGACCCCCCCCTTCCTGTCCATCTTCCAGCTCCATACTGCCTTCAGGAGCTACAGTCTTAGCTCGGGATGGGAATTGTATGTCGTTAATTCCGCACGACCCTGATAGCAAACGATCGTAGAACCTGTGTATATCTTCCAGAGTAATGATTGGGTCTCCATTCTCGTCTTCGGTCAGGAGCTGGTGCAGCAGGATTCTTGGGCCTAAGCGATAGAGCCTTTCCCAGACAACACACATCGTCCGTAGGATATCCTCGCATTCCCATCATGTCCGAAACGACAAGACGTCCCGTTGAAACTTTGTATGGATGTCCACTGGGCATCTCAGCGGGACCGCATATGGTACATCCCATACACGTCCCACATCGGAAATGCTAGGGATCAGAGACGCATCATATTGTGCGATCTTAACTTTGCAGTCTCAACATGTCTGCGATAAAGAAATTATGTGTACGATAGTAGTAGGTACTGGACTCTCATAGTGCACAACGCCCAACTGGCCTGAACACGATTTAATTAGCAATTAGAGCTAATTGGGACCCCCCACATTAATCAGCACCCTCCAGGGAGCCACCACACTAATTGGGGAACGTCTAACTCGTGTCCAGACCAGCTGAGCGTTGTGCACTATGAGAGTCCATAAAAAAGAAAAAAAATAGAGATAGAGTGGAGAGAAGAAGTTTAATTGAAGATCAACGACGCCATCTTGAAGAAAGCGGTCCGTAACGGCCGCTGACCATCGACGGAGCACAGAGGCAGGTTGCAAAGCATCGCAGCTATGACCACCAGTTCCGGACATCCTGTGACGTCAGCTGTGACGTCATCACGGCATGTCTGGGCGAGTTAGGACAGCTCTGGGCATGCAAGGAGAAAAACACTCGTAATACAGAGGCTGGTAAAGCAAGAGTATGCAAACCATCAATAGCTAACAACAAAAAGAATTAGTTACACAACAAATGAGCCCACCAGAACAGGAGCGCAGAACCATGCGACTGCTCCATCCGAGAGGCAGGCAGAAACTGACTCGTAATGCTTTTTTGTCCTGTATAAAGCCCCGCAGCTGCACCCCCTAGCGGTTCTCAACTAATCTCACAACAAAATTATTAAGAATCACGCCAGCGCTACAACCGTTCCCAAGGCAGAAGAAGATAGAAAATGGCGGGGATGCCCGGACAACAGCAACCAGCACCCGACGTGCACTGGCACGAAAATCGCAAACAAAGCGGGAACAAAGTTGGCGAAAGCATTAGTTACACAACAAATCAACTCACCACAGCAGGAGCACAGACCGATGCGACTGCTCTCCGTGACAGCCCGCCAGAAACTGAGCGAGCGCAGGGAGCGCACGTCTGCTTTCCGCGACAGCCGGAGAGAAACTGACTGGGGCGCCGCCCCGCGGCCGCTACGCATACGCGCTCCTAGCGCCCTCTGGGGCGACCACCTCCGAGAGGCTAAGAGTGAAGAGCATTCCTGCGCCCCCTGCTGGCCGTTCTCATTGGTCGTGAGGCTAAGAGAGAAGAGCATTCCTGCGCCCCCTGCTGGCCGTTCTCATTGGTCGTGACGTCATCCTATTGTCTCAGGGCTACCCTGTTTTTTTCCATTAATGCTCCTTTGGTCAATCTACAATGAAGCCACAGTATGACGTCATCATGCACCTGCGTGGTTCAAGGACGCGTATGCTCTAGACAGGGGACCTATTATTTATTGAATCACTATCCCATGATTATTTCCTTTATTCTTCTATAACGATTGAATAGGAAACTATTGCAGAAGAGCACCATGCATGAAAGCTGATCGTAGGAATTCCAAAGTCTTACTAAATGAGACTTGCAAAAGAACAAAATATCCTAACACGTAACTCCATCAACGGCAAATAAGAGGACTAGGTACTCAACAAATCAACAAAGAGTACGGGTAAACAGGAGCGCAGAACTCAGGGCAGCACTATCGTCAAGATAACAATGTTCCTTGTCAAAAATAAAAAAATAAAAAACGTCAACACAGGAAAGCATGCATATCGGGGCATGTCAGAACACGTCAGCACAAATTGTACGACTGCTGGGCAACAGAGGAAAACAAACAAACACTTGAACAGAGTGAAAAAGACACTCACCATCATTTTTCCCGTTCACAGCATTCCCTCATTGTAAATCCGCTCGTCACAAAATCCACCTGCATCGTCGAACACCATTCACCAGTGACGAACCACACATCCGCACCCCATCAGAGGCAGACAGAACCCCACCGAAGCTACGCTCTTCCACTGACGGCCAACGCCAGGAGCAGAATTTGCGTGTCGAGACCCGTCAGTGTCCAAGAGAGAAGTGAAACCTTGCGCCCCCTGCAGGCCGTTCTCATTGGTCGTGACGTCATCCTATTGTCTCAGGGCTACACAGTTTTTTTCCACTAATGCTCCTCTAGACAAGGTCAACCTGAAACAATAGTCTCTCGGTATGTGGTCATCATGCAGGTGCGTGGCTCAAGGACGCGTACGCTCTAGACAGGGCACCTGTTATTTATTGAATCACTATCCCTAGATTATTTCCTTTATTCTACTATAATGATTGCGTAGGGAACTATTGCAGAAAAACACCATAGACAAGAGGAGATTGTAGCATTTCATTCCCAAAGTCTTACTGTACAGGAAAAAAAAAAAGGTTCAGCAAGACAAAGTCACACACCTGTCCCCCTCGCGGTTACTCTCTGAACTAAATGAATCGCAAAATTATTAAGAATAGCTCTACTCCCATTCAAGGCAGCACTATCGTCAAGAATATGCCTTGTACAAAAGGAAAAAAACTACATGCAGAAGGAAAGCATGTCAGAACAAGCCCAGGCATGTCAGCACATGTTTGTCAGACAAGGGGGGAAAAAGCGAAAAGAAACAAAGAAGGAAACCAGCATCAAACTATTTCTTCTTATTCAAAAACAGTGCTCATCATAAATCTGCCCAGGACAATACACAATATTTTTCTATTGCCACACTTTTTTCCAGTAACGGTCAATGCATTGCTACAGACTGCGTGACGTCATCACATCCTGTCTGAAGAAGAAGACACCGGCAAAGACTCCTATTATTTATTGAATCGCAAGATTATTTCCTTTGTCCTACTCTTAATGACATTGATTCTCTCATTAAAATTCAACAAAAAAGCACCCCGCATATTAACGATTTTCACCCCAAAGGCTCATCATGGTCATTAGAATTACAGTAAACCGCCACTGCTCTTTTAAAATAATAAGTGAGACCACTCAACATCACCTCCAGGCTTATGTAATACATGACCCTTTCTATGCTCATACATTCGTTGTCTGAGGCTACACCTGCGAGCAAAAAAGGCGCGGAAGCCGGGTGGGCAAAGTTCCATTCGCGCATTGCGAGCAAAAAGGCGCGAAAGCACAAGACAGAACGCCTTTACGGGAACACGATAGCATTCCTATACTATATTAATGATTATTGCATTGCAGTTTAGAAAAACTACAACTAAACTATAATTTTAGGAGCCCAACTTTCTATGGAAACTATAATTGCCCTATTACTTGAATCGCTACTAATGAAGCGCTCCAATTGTTTCTCTCTTCCCATTTCAGCCTTGTCATGCAGGGAAGCAGACTCATATCCAAAATAATTAATTTACAGTGAGGGTGCCGTGCTTCAGGAATTCCTATCCTGCGCTCAGATGCAAGCATTTCTTCACGGATACCTTTAACAGCTGACTTCCTCAACATATCGAACACCCAACAAAATCAAACAAACAATCAGAGAAACCCTCTTCTCAGCTGCACCATGCGACTTTCTTCTGCGTAAAATCGGTGATTTGAAGAAGAGAGCAGCGAAAAATTGCGCGCGCTTGTGCTCGACCTGAAGCATATGCCAATACCCAAGAAAAAGGCACTCATGTCTGGTATCTGATAGTGCCACATACACAGACGCATTGCCCTTGCGTAAAGAAAGCACAGGACACGGATACACAAATTTCCTTAGGTGAGCAGGGAAAAGGCTTAAGACCACAGGTCACGACACATCGCCACGCGGCTAGCACAACATGACACCAACAAGATACTAGCAGCGGGAAGAACTGCAACACTGCTAAACAAGTCCAGACATGCCACGATGGCGTCACAAATCAGGAAGAAAAAAAAAGCACACGCACGCACGCACAGAGGACAACGCATTAAACACACGGAGCGCTCAGGAATAATCGTAGCGTCACCGCACATCGCTACGAAGCTAAACGTCTAACACAAGACGACACCAACAAGATATTAGCGAAGGGTAAACATTGCAACACTACCGAACAAGTCCAGACATGCGACATCGCATACAAAACACTGCTCATCGGGGAAAAGGCCTAAGCCTGCAGGGGATCATCATAGAGCGTACACAACTTCATTTTTTCTATTTTGCGTAAACTAAACGCGGTCTGCTTGGAAAACGACGTACAAATTTTCTTAAGGAGCAGAGAAATATTTCTACTCCGTGCTCAGATACCAGCATTTCTGCTCAAAAACCTGCAAAATTAAACACTGCTTACTTCGTCAAAATATCGAACAAAATCAAACAAACAACCCCACTTCCACTGGTAGAACACTATTCAGCTTTACGCAGGAGGCTTTCTTCTACATAAAAAGTAGAGAAAATAAGAAAAGAGCAGCGAAATATTACACGCACATTTGCTTGACTTAAAAAACCTGAAGCATATGCCAATAAACCAAGAAAAAGACACTCATGTCTGGTATCTGATAGTGCCACATACACAGACGCATTGCCCTTGCGTAAAGAAAGCACAGGACAGGGATACACAAATATCCTTAGGTGAGCAGGGAAAAGGCTTAAGACCTCAGGTCACCACACATCGCCACGCGGCTAGCACAACATGACACCAACAACATACTAGCGGCGGGAAGAACTGCAACACTGCTAAACAAGTCCAGACATGCCACGATGACGTCACAAATCAGGGGAAAAAGCACACGCATGCACGCACAGAGGACAACGCATTAAACACACAAAGCGCTCAGGAATAATCGTAGCGTTACCGCACATCGCTACGAAGCTCAACGTCTAACACAAGACGGCAGCAACAAGATATTAGCGAAGGGTAAAAATTGCAACACTACTGAACAAGTCTAGACATGCGACATCGAATGCGAAAACACTGGTGATCGGGGAAAAGGCCTAAGCCTGCGGCGGATCATCATAGAGCATACACAACTTCATTTTTCTATTCTGCGTAAACTAAACGCGGTCTGCTTGGAAAACGACGTACAAATTTTCTTAGGGAGCAGAGAAATATATAAATTTGTACTCCGTGCTCAGATACCAGCATTTCTGCTCAAAAACCTGCAAAATTAAGCTCTTCTTACTTCGTCAAGATATCGAACACCCAACAAAATCAAACAAACAAACAACCCCACTTCCACTGGTAGAACACTATTCAGCTTTTACGCAGGAGGCTTTCTTCTACATAAAAAGTAGAGAAAATAAGAAAAGAGCAGCGAAATATTGCACGCAATTTTGCTCGCATAGCTATAAGAGAAAAAAATAAATAAAAGAACGACGCACACACTAATAAACTGTGACAAAGACACCCATTTCTGCTATCAGATAATTATTGCATAATGCTAAATACTCATTTGCATTGGCCCTGCGTGAAGAAAGCACAGGACAGGGATACACAATCTATCTTAAGCGAGCACGGAAAGTCACTTCTACTCGAACAGATTAATACCATAAAGTCTGAATTTTTGCGAAGAAAATAAAGCCTGAACAGCGCTACGAAGGTGACAGACACATACTAACAACCAAACAAACACTTCTTCGAGTCTGTACTATCTTTTAAAAAATAACGAAAGCACACATTAAAAAAATCAAAACGGCTAGGTAGCCTACCAGACGTTGTGCCTTAAAGTTGGCTGCACGCTATGCGCGGAAGCATGCTGTGAAGCCAACTTGCGGTTTTGCTGGATGCACATGAAGTCCGATTCCAATTGGAAATCGCGCTAATGACGTGCCAAACGTGGAATTTTCGCAAGATTAATCCCAATACCTGGAATTCTGTTCATTTTAGCGGGAATGCTGGCGCTTGTGCTCCATTATTCGAAATTTTCGAATATTCGAATTTCTCGATTATCAAATTTTCGAATACGAATAGGGTTGGAATATCAACAATATTCGAACAATATTCGAAATTTCGAATATTCGCACACCACTAGTGAATACTGACACTCAACGATATATAACAAAAAACAAAACAAATTCCATTCTCATGAACTCTCCTCTACCGAGCGGCTTTCTCCTGCTCTACCTGGATGCTGACTTCTCCCCGCCTCACCTACATTCTGAGTAAAAGCAGTGACAGAAGAAAAGAACCGCGAAAAATTACACGCATTTGTGTCACAGGACAGGGATACACAAATTTGCTTAAGTGAGCAGGGAAAAGGCTTAAGTCGTACCGCTCAGGAATAATCGGAGAATCACCGCTAATCGCTACGCGGCTAGCGCTTGAACAGCGCTACGAACGTGACAGATACATACTAACTAACAAACAAACACTTCTATTCATTTCTATTGATAAAGGCGTAAACCACACTACAAAAACAAAGCACGCTGCTTCAGGAAAGCGTATCAAATGCATCGCAACAGGACCGGCTCTCATAAAATAGCCTGCCCAAAACGAAGACTTCACCAGGTTCGCGAGGTAATTCCATTAAAAACGCTCTCGGTCTATCCTACAGATAGCGATGCAAGCGCTGCTACCCTTATTTTTTAAGCCACTATTCCACGCAATAGTACATAAATGTATCACTCGTGTCACATGAAAAGGCACACACAAAGAACTTACTTGTCAAGTGGGATCCCTGGTTCAGGAAAGCGCGCGCGCCCGCGCGCACACATACACAGACACACACTCACATTTTCACACTCACAAACACAAAGTCTATTCTCACAACCACATAAATCCATATTATTCCTCAGGTCAATAATTATCCTACCATCGTCAAAAGATGGCTCACTCTTGTATGCGATCGCAAAGCGATAGGTCCTCGTTCCGGATGTAATAGGATATCGCCACTCGGCCGACGCGAACCAAAAAAGAAAGAAAGGAATGCGCGTTCGCTATACCTCCACAAAGAAAATGGTGCCGTGCTTCTACGCAGCACTCATCATACAGGAGTGAATTGTCTTCTTCGTTTTCCTTTTATTTTCTTGCACCCATATATTTTGCAAGAATACTATAGAGCAGAACGGACAAATGTGAACGTCATTCGCTACACACTGTAGCTCTCATCATTTTTAAACCAAACCACTTAACATGTGTTCATAGGTCTTCACTAAATAGGTGAGCCGATAATGACTCAAAATGAAATGAAATCAAATAAAATAATCATTCCAGCATCGCTGGCTGCAAGCTTGGGTACCCTGCTTGGGTCTGCTGGCGCTGGAATAAAAGATTTATCGCGAGGGTACTACAATGGTGAGCTCTGCTGCTGTTTAAGTGATAAAACAGTGCGCCTGCTCGGGGAAAGGGATCGCGCGCGTCCAAACCGCGAGGCCCGCGTTGCGCTCGCACGGGGAATCGCGCGCGTCGCGTCCCGAGAACGGGTCCGCGCGCGGCTCGCGTGGGGCGCGGTTCAGGAGCACTGTTTTATCACTTAAACAGCAGCAGAGCTCACCATTGTAGTACCCTCGCGATAAATCTTTTATTCCAGCGCCAGCAGACCCAAGCAGGGTACCCAAGCTTGCAGCCAGCGATGCTGGAATGATTATTTTATTTGATTTCATTTCATTTTGAGTCATTATCGGCTCACCTATTTAGTGAAGACCTATGAACACATGTTAAGTGGTTTGGTTTAAAAATGATGAGAGCTACAGTGTGTAGCGAATGATGTTCACATTTGTCCGTTCTGCTCTATAGTATTCTTGCAAAATATATGGGTGCAAGAAAATAAAAGGAAAACGAGGAAGACAATTCACTCCTGTATGATGAGCGCTGCGTAGAAGCACGGCACCATTTTCTTTGTGGAGGTATAGCGAACGCGCATTCCTTTCTTTCTTTTTTGGTTCGCGTCGGCCGAGTGGCGATATCCTATTACATCCGGAACGAGGACCTATCGCTTTGCGATCGCATACAAGAGTGAGCCATCTTTTGACGATGGTAGGATAATTATTGACCTGAGGAATAATATGGATTTATGTGGTTGTGAGAATAGACTTTGTGTTTGTGAGTGTGAAAATGTGAGTGTGTGTCTGTGTATGTGTGCGCGCGGGCGCGCGCGCTTTCCTGAACCAGGGATCCCACTTGACAAGTAAGTTCTTTGTGTGTGCCTTTTCATGTGACACGAGTGATACATTTATGTACTATTGCGTGGAATAGTGGCTTAAAAAATAAGGGTAGCAGCGCTTGCATCGCTATCTGTAGGATAGACCGAGAGCGTTTTTAATGGAATTACCTCGCGAACCTGGTGAAGTCTTCGTTTTGGGCAGGCTATTTTATGAGAGCCGGTCCTGTTGCGATGCATTTGATACGCTTTCCTGAAGCAGCGTGCTTTGTTTTTGTAGTGTGGTTTACGCCTTTATCAATAGAAATGAATAGAAGTGTTTGTTTGTTAGTTAGTATGTATCTGTCACGTTCGTAGCGCTGTTCAAGCGCTAGCCGCGTAGCGATTAGCGGTGATTCTCCGATTATTCCTGAGCGGTACGACTTAAGCCTTTTCCCTGCTCACTTAAGCAAATTTGTGTATCCCTGTCCTGTGACACAAATGCGTGTAATTTTTCGCGGTTCTTTTCTTCTGTCACTGCTTTTACTCAGAATGTAGGTGAGGCGGGGAGAAGTCAGCATCCAGGTAGAGCAGGAGAAAGCCGCTCGGTAGAGGAGAGTTCATGAGAATGGAATTTGTTTTGTTTTTTGTTATATATCGTTGAGTGTCAGTATTCACTAGAGGTGTGCGAATATTCGAAATTTCGAATATTGTTCGAATATTGTTGATATTCCAACCCTATTCGTATTCGAAAATTTGATAATCGAGAAATTCGAATATTCGAAAATTTCGAATAATGGAGCACAAGCGCCAGCATTCCCGCTAAAATGAACAGAATTCCAGGTATTGGGATTAATCTTGCGAAAATTCCACGTTTGGCACGTCATTAGCGCGATTTCCAATTGGAATCGGACTTCATGTGCATCCAGCAAAACCGCAAGTTGGCTTCACAGCATGCTTCCGCGCATTGCGTGCAGCCAACTTTAAGGCACAACGTCTGGTAGGCTACCTAGCCGATTTGATTTTTTTAATGTGTGCTTTCGTTATTTTTTAAAAGATAGTACAGACTCGAATAAGTGTTTGTTTGGTTGTTAGTATGTGTCTGTCACCTTCGTAGCGCTGTTCAGGCTTTATTTTCTTCGCAAAAATTCAGACTTTATGGTATTAATCTGTTCGAGTAGAAGTGACTCTCCGTGCTCGCTTAAGATAGATTGTGTATCCCTGTCCTGTGCTTTCTTCACGCAGGGCCAATGCAAATGAGTATTTAGCATTATGCAATAATTATCTGATAGCAGAAATGGGTGTCTTTGTCACAGTTTATTAGTGTGTGCGTCGTTCTTTTATTTATTTTTTTCTCTTATAGCTATGCGAGCAAAATTGCGTGCAATATTTCGCTGCTCTTTTCTTATTTTCTCTACTTTTTATGTAGAAGAAAGCCTCCTGCGTAAAAGCTGAATAGTGTTCTACCAGTGGAAGTGGGGTTGTTTGTTTGTTTGATTTTGTTGGGTGTTCGATATCTTGACGAAGTAAGAAGAGCTTAATTTTGCAGGTTTTTGAGCAGAAATGCTGGTATCTGAGCACGGAGTACAAATTTATATATTTCTCTGCTCCCTAAGAAAATTTGTACGTCGTTTTCCAAGCAGACCGCGTTTAGTTTACGCAGAATAGAAAAATGAAGTTGTGTATGCTCTATGATGATCCACCGCAGGCTTAGGCCTTTTCCCCGATCACCAGTGTTTTCGCATTCGATGTCGCATGTCTAGACTTGTTCAGTAGTGTTGCAATTTTTACCCTTCGCTAATATCTTGTTGCTGCCGTCTTGTGTTAGACGTTGAGCTTCGTAGCGATGTGCGGTAACGCTACGATTATTCCTGAGCGCTTTGTGTGTTTAATGCGTTGTCCTCTGTGCGTGCATGCGTGTGCTTTTTCCCCTGATTTGTGACGTCATCGTGGCATGTCTGGACTTGTTTAGCAGTGTTGCAGTTCTTCCCGCCGCTAGTATGTTGTTGGTGTCATGTTGTGCTAGCCGCGTGGCGATGTGTGGTGACCTGAGGTCTTAAGCCTTTTCCCTGCTCACCTAAGGATATTTGTGTATCCCTGTCCTGTGCTTTCTTTACGCAAGGGCAATGCGTCTGTGTATGTGGCACTATCAGATACCAGACATGAGTGTCTTTTTCTTGGTTTATTGGCATATGCTTCAGGTTTTTTAAGTCAAGCAAATGTGCGTGTAATATTTCGCTGCTCTTTTCTTATTTTCTCTACTTTTTATGTAGAAGAAAGCCTCCTGCGTAAAGCTGAATAGTGTTCTACCAGTGGAAGTGGGGTTGTTTGTTTGATTTTGTTCGATATCTTGACGAAGTAAGCAGTGTTTAATTTTGCAGGTTTTTGAGCAGAAATGCTGGTATCTGAGCACGGAGTAGAAATATTTCTCTGCTCCTTAAGAAAATTTGTACGTCGTTTTCCAAGCAGACCGCGTTTAGTTTACGCAAAATAGAAAAAATGAAGTTGTGTACGCTCTATGATGATCCCCTGCAGGCTTAGGCCTTTTCCCCGATGAGCAGTGTTTTGTATGCGATGTCGCATGTCTGGACTTGTTCGGTAGTGTTGCAATGTTTACCCTTCGCTAATATCTTGTTGGTGTCGTCTTGTGTTAGACGTTTAGCTTCGTAGCGATGTGCGGTGACGCTACGATTATTCCTGAGCGCTCCGTGTGTTTAATGCGTTGTCCTCTGTGCGTGCGTGCGTGTGCTTTTTTTTTCTTCCTGATTTGTGACGCCATCGTGGCATGTCTGGACTTGTTTAGCAGTGTTGCAGTTCTTCCCGCTGCTAGTATCTTGTTGGTGTCATGTTGTGCTAGCCGCGTGGCGATGTGTCGTGACCTGTGGTCTTAAGCCTTTTCCCTGCTCACCTAAGGAAATTTGTGTATCCGTGTCCTGTGCTTTCTTTACGCAAGGGCAATGCATCTGTGTATGTGGCACTATCAGATACCAGACATGAGTGCCTTTTTCTTGGGTATTGGCATATGCTTCAGGTCGAGCACAAGCGCGCGCAATTTTTCGCTGCTCTCTTCTTCAAATCACCGATTTTACGCAGAAGAAAGTCGCATGGTGCAGCTGAGAAGAGGGTTTCTCTGATTGTTTGTTTGATTTTGTTGGGTGTTCGATATGTTGAGGAAGTCAGCTGTTAAAGGTATCCGTGAAGAAATGCTTGCATCTGAGCGCAGGATAGGAATTCCAGAAGCACGGCACCCTCACTGTAAATTAATTATTTTGGATATGAGTCTGCTTCCCTGCATGACAAGGCTGAAATGGGAAGAGAGAAACAATTGGAGCGCTTCATTAGTAGCGATTCAAGTAATAGGGCAATTATAGTTTCCATAGAAAGTTGGGCTCCTAAAATTATAGTTTAGTTGTAGTTTTTCTAAACTGCAATGCAATAATCATTAATATAGTATAGGAATGCTATCGTGTTCCCGTAAAGGCGTTCTGTCTTGTGCTTTCGCGCCTTTTTGCTCGCAATGCGCGAATGGAACTTTGCCCACCCGGCTTCCGCGCCTTTTTTGCTCGCAGGTGTAGCCTCAGACAACGAATGTATGAGCATAGAAAGGGTCATGTATTACATAAGCCTGGAGGTGATGTTGAGTGGTCTCACTTATTATTTTAAAAGAGCAGTGGCAGTTTACTGTAATTCTAATGACCATGATGAGCCTTTGGGGTGAAAATCGTTAATATGCGGGGTGCTTTTTTGTTGAATTTTAATGAGAGAATCAATGTCATTAAGAGTAGGACAAAGGAAATAATCTTGCGATTCAATAAATAATAGGAGTCTTTGCCGGTGTCTTCTTCTTCAGACAGGATGTGATGACGTCACGCAGTCTGTAGCAATGCATTGACCGTTACTGGAAAAAAGTGTGGCAATAGAAAAATATTGTGTATTGTCCTGGGCAGATTTATGATGAGCACTGTTTTTGAATAAGAAGAAATAGTTTGATGCTGGTTTCCTTCTTTGTTTCTTTTCGCTTTTTCCCCCCTTGTCTGACAAACATGTGCTGACATGCCTGGGCTTGTTCTGACATGCTTTCCTTCTGCATGTAGTTTTTTTCCTTTTGTACAAGGCATATTCTTGACGATAGTGCTGCCTTGAATGGGAGTAGAGCTATTCTTAATAATTTTGCGATTCATTTAGTTCAGAGAGTAACCGCGAGGGGGACAGGTGTGTGACTTTATGTCTTGCTGAACCTTTTTTTTTTTTCCTGTACAGTAAGACTTTGGGAATGAAATGCTACAATCTCCTCTTGTCTATGGTGTTTTTCTGCAATAGTTCCCTACGCAATCATTATAGTAGAATAAAGGAAATAATCTAGGGATAGTGATTCAATAAATAACAGGTGCCCTGTCTAGAGCGTACGCGTCCTTGAGCCACGCACCTGCATGATGACCGCATACCGAGAGACTATTGTTTCAGGTTGACCTTGTCTAGAGGAGCATTAGTGGAAAAAAACTGTGTAGCCCTGAGACGATAGGATGACATCACGACCAATGAGAACGGCCTGCAGGGGGCGCAAGGTTTCACTTCTCTCTTGGACACTGACGGGTCTCGACACGCAAATTCTGCTCCTGGCGTTGGCCGTCAGTGGAAGAGCGTAGCTTCGGTGGGGTTCTGTCTGCCTCTGATGGGGTGCGGATGTGTGGTTCGTCACTGGTGAATGGTGTTCGACGATGCAGGTGGATTTTGTGACGAGCGGATTTACAATGAGGGAATGCTGTGAACGGGAAAAATGATGGTGAGTGTCTTTTTCACTCTGTTCAAGTGTTTGTTTGTTTTCCTCTGTTGCCCAGCAGTCGTACAATTTGTGCTGACGTGTTCTGACATGCCCCGATATGCATGCTTTCCTGTGTTGACGTTTTTTATTTTTTTATTTTTTGACAAGGAACATTGTTGTCTTGACGATAGTGCTGCCCTGAGTTCTGCGCTCCTGTTTACCCGTACTCTTTGTTGATTTGTTGAGTACCTAGTCCTCTTATTTGCCGTTGATGGAGTTACGTGTTAGGATAGTTTGTTCTTTTGCAAGTCTCATTTAGTAAGACTTTGGAATTCCTACGATCAGCTTTCATGCATGGTGCTCTTCTGCAATAGTTTCCTATTCAATCGTTATAGAAGAATAAAGGAAATAATCATGGGATAGTGATTCAATAAATAATAGGTCCCCTGTCTAGAGCGTACGCGTCCTTGAGCCACGCAGGTGCATGATGACGTCATACTGTGGCTTCATTGTAGATTGACCAAAGGAGCATTAATGGAAAAAAACAGGGTAGCCCTGAGACAATAGGATGACGTCACGACCAATGAGAACGGCCAGCAGGGGGCGCAGGAATGCTCTTCTCTCTTAGCCTCACGACCAATGAGAACGGCCAGCAGGGGGCGCAGGAATGCTCTTCACTCTTAGCCTCTCGGAGGTGGTCGCCCCAGAGGGCGCTAGGAGCGCGTATGCGTAGCGGCCGCGGAGCGGCTCCCCAGTCAGTTTCTCTCCGGCTGTCGCGGAAAGCAGACGTGCACTCCCTGCGCTCGCTCAGTTTCTGGCGGGCTGTCACGGAGAGCAGTCGCATCGGTCTGCGCTCCTGCTGTGGTGAGGTGATTTGTTGTGTAACTAATGCTTTCGCCAACCTTGTTCCCGCTTTGTTTGCGATTTTCGTGCCAGTGCACGTCGGGTGCTGGTTGCTGTTGTCCGGGCATCCTCGCCATTTTCTATCTTCTTCTGCCTTGGGAACGGTTGTAGCGCTGGCGTGATTCTTAATAATTTTGTTGTGAGATTAGTTGAGAACCGCTAGGGGGTGCAGCTGCGGGGCTTTATACAGGACAAAAAAGCATTACGAGTCAGTTTCTGCCTGCCTCTCGGATGGAGCAGTCGCATGGTTCTGCGCTCCTGTTCTGGTGGGCTCATTTGTTGTGTAACTAATTCTTTTTGTTGTTAGCTATTGATGGTTTGCATACTCTTGCTTTACCAGCCTCTGTATTACGAGTGTTTTTCTCCTTGCATTCCCAGAGCTGTCCTAACTTGCCCAGACATGCCGTGATGACGTCACAGCTGACGTCACAGGATGTCCGGAACTGGTGGTCATAGCTGCGATGATTTGCAACCTGCCTCTGTGCTCCGTCGATGGTCAGCGGCCGTTACGGACCGCTTTCTTCAAGATGGCGTCGTTGATCTTCAATTAAACTTCTTCTCTCCAATCTATCTCTATTTTTTTTCTTTTTTATGGACTCTCATAGTGCACAACGCTCAGCTGGTCTGGACACGAGTTAGACGTTCCCCAATTAGTGTGGTGGCTCCCTGGAGGGTGCTGATTAATGTGGGGGGTCCCAATTAGCTCTAATTGCTAATTAAATCGTGTTCAGGCCAGCTGGGCGTTGTGCACTATGAGAGTCCAGTACCTACTACTTACGATTAGTGTGATTTTGATGGCGCACCTGACGTGTACCACGCGGTGAAATGATGTGTCGAGAGGTATAACCTGAATCAGGCTGGCCAATCTGATTGAAGAAAAAAGAAACAGAGAGGAACTTATCTTTCATGAACGGACATTAGCTCAGCGTACTTAAATGTGCCGAGTGTTTCCGCAGCGTAAATTTGCTTCCAGCGCGTACTACGCTTTCGGGACGTTTAGCTGCACACAGTCCGGCAACCTTGTCGTCGTACCGTTCCCGCTTGGCCAATCCAATCCAATCCAATCCAGCATATTTCTGTTGAACGCGAAGCGCGGAGAGGACGCGTTCTGTCAGGTAAGCTCACCATTTAGGTTAATTTCTCTCTACTAATATGTTGTGTATTAATCTCTATAGCGTCGCCAAGGGTACGAGGACCTCGGAGGGGAAGCCATCAGACGCGGCACAAAATCGGCGGAATCTGTAAGCAATATGTGAATTCGTCTATGTAGAAGCGCGGTTTGTAGGTATTTTCATTGCCAACAGTGAACGCGTATAAAAATATTGATTTGTTAAATGTGTCGGATTCGAAAGCTTGGACAACTATTCGATTACTTAAAACACTGTCATAAAAATGTTTTATTTTCGTGGCGATATGTGACATTAGTGATGTGGCGTCTCCCCCCAGTTCGCTTATGATACAGCGCAGAATTCCCGCCAAGTCTGGGAGAAGTCAACTTATGTGGGCAGTGTCTCTTTGTCTGTTGATCGCGGGGATATGAAAGCTGAAATATTAATATGCAAAACATTTGGTTGCAGTGTATCATCGTAGCGTTAGCGTGGCATCGGTGACTGAACCCAGGCAAAAATCTGGAGTGGGACCACTTCAAAGTGGTTTATTGGACAAGTCCCACTTTGAGTGTGGGACCACTTAGTGACTGGGACCAGTTGAAAGTGGAACCAGCTTCACGATGGTCCCACTTGAAGTGGAACCAGTGGAATTGATCCAGTGGTCCCCTCTGCTAAGTGGTCCGGGATCCGGCCACTTAGCAGCTGGGACCACTGAATGCATGACCGAAAATAATGCGTAGAAATGCACATATTGCTCAAGTAATTACATTTTATTCTGCTAAAAGCATACACTGAGCAGAAAGAAATAATCAATACATCTCTACTGTACATACCGCGTAGTATAAGTCTGATCACTCACTGTGTCTAGACCAGAGAGTCGAACCGAACCCGAACCGAAAACCGTTATTAACCGTTATGTTTGACCGAACCGGAACTGAACCGAACCGAAAGAGTCGACGCCATCTTGGAGCTGAACCGGAACAAAACCGGTAAAAAAATACCGGTTTCCGGTTCAAATAACGGTTCACACGGAATTGAGTGCGAAACTTTGGATGCTGTGCATGAACACAAAAGCTATTTTTCGTATTTTTTCTTCATTTATTAGCTTCGTAGACATCCTCTTGCTTGCCGAAAAAGTCGTGCCCTGCAACAATGATTTGGATCTTCTCGAGTCACGAAACAGCAACAGATGGTAACTTGAAACTGCTAGGGCTACTAACATCTAAGACATACACATGAATATACAGGGTGTCCCAGAAAACGTGTAATTGAATTATGTATAATAAAAAAGCTACGCCCCATAGAATCATGCGGTCAACGGCATTTGTTCTGACTAGGCTTTTGCCATCTCCTGATGTGCATATCATGTAACCTAGGTTTAATTATGTAAATTTTTGCGAACTGTATTTTGGGTTAAAAAAGTGACCTTTACTTGGCAAATTTCCGAGTTCACTTCGCAAAAAGTTACATAATTAAGCTTAGGTTACATGACATGCCCATCAGGTGGTAGCAGAAACCTAGTAGGAACAAATGCCGTCGACCACATGATTCTAGGTGGCGTAGTTTTTTTATTATAATTCAATGACACGTTTTCTCGGACACCCTGTATATAAGAATTAGGGATCAACAGGATATTAGGGACAGTTTTGGGACGCAGTCAATAAGTGACATATATTATAATAATATACTAATCAGAGTGAGCTGTACACAGGGTGTCCACCCTAGCAGCAGAAGTGATCGTTGGTACATAGAACCGTCAATGGAAAACTGACACTCTCCTATGAAGTTTGTGTCAGAAACAGGCGCTGCATTTCAAGATCAGTCCGTTTGTAACACAAACCTGTCAGTTTTTCTTCGACAGCGCTATGTCTTCGATATCATGTCTACCGTTATCGCAGTTATCCTGTATATAAATGCGAATACGCGGACCAATCGACGTATATGTCGTCGGCTGCGACCTTCGGTCTCTCAAATATTCTCTCCTTCGTTTTTCTTTTTCTTCTTCTGTTCTCTTGTACGTAATGCATTGCGAAAGCAAACTACCTGAGCTCAGCTCTAGCACGTATTCGTGTGTACAGCGCTGCAGCATAATTCCCAACGTGTGCGCGTGTGAACTTTCATAAGCCCCTTATACGCTAGCCACACTGCAAACTTCATGAAACGGAATGCCGGTAAGTTCATCTCCTCACCAACCATCATCTTGCGTGGCGTCGCTCTCCCCTGGCTTGTTGAAAACAGGGCGTGTTGAAAAAACGGTGTCATTCGCGACGGTGGTTGGTCAGGAGGTGAAGTTACTGTCATTCCGTTTGATGCATTAAGTTTGTCGCGTGCCTACACTCTTAAAAATGAACTTCACCTCATAGCACGCTCCTAGCCAACCATCATCTCGCATGATATCGTTATCTGGCCTGATTTGTTGAAAACGGGAGGCGTACACCTTTTTGTGACACTTATGCTGTTCATCATTGTCACAGATAAGGCGTACGCCTCCCGTTTTCAACAAATCAGGGCAGATAACGATATCACTCGAGATGATGGTTGGCTATGAGCGTGCTATCAGGTGAAGTTCATTTTTCAGAGTGTAGGGTACTAGAAAGTAAAGCACCGGCCACATTCATGCTGGTCAGAATGAAAAGAAGTGCCAAGTTGGCTTTCTTTGTGGATTTAAAATAAAACAAGCAAAAACGACCATACTGACACAGTATCGAAAAATCGCCAGTGGGTCTAAAATGAGTCGAACTCTCTGTTTGCACTTGCTTTGTCTTTGTTCCACAGACACTTCACTCTAACGTCGAGCACGGCGGCGGTCAGTGCTGACACAATAACGTGCCCTTTACACATATTGTCCCCGAGCTCACGACCGCACTATTCCAGTACAACTACATACCACGAAGCGTCGTTATCTGATTAACGTGCATTCGCGATTCTGACTGGTAACGAATAATTTCAATGACTTAGGCCAAGATAGCAGGCTTGGTTGACTGTTATTCTTGGTGAGATTCTGCAAACAACCCGGTGGGTGTGTTAACCCCCGCTCCCTGAGCTACGTGCGGGGAAAGTCAGCCCGAACCACTAATTCATGGCTATGCTCCTTTTGTAACCGCTACTAATCTTGTCTTTCATGTCGCACAAACTCTTTCAAAATCCTGAACGACCACTGACGCCTTCCTGTCCACTTCAAGCACTGTAACACACACAGGGAAGCTTGTTTTAACCTACTTGTTGTGCTTCATTCGCACCCGTCACCCCTAAACCGGTTCGGGAACCGAACCGTTTGGAAAGAACCGGTTTGAACCATTATAATTGCCTCCTGGAGCTGAACCGGAACCGAACCCTTATCGCCGAACCTAAACCCGAACCGGACCGTTAAACGTTTCGGTTCGACTCTCTGGTCTAGACAAAGCATATGCCTGACTGTGCGATGCACTCACGGACCACTGGGAGCTTTCGTTCGTTGGCCACCTCACATCTTGTATTTTCTTAGAGAAGATGACACGACACTCCTGTTTTCCATGCAGGTCGCGACATACACCGCATTCCTCTGTGAACACAGGAACATTTATTTGACTATTCGTTACAAACGGACAAGTTACAAGCCTCATGGCGACCGAGCTCTCCCCCGAGCGTCCAACGCTTCGCGCGCTCTCCCTCTCTCTGCACAATGTTGTGAGTCTGATCACGCGGAGGCCACTAAAAGTAGGTTTGATGCTCACATCCCACCCCACTTATAAGACCAAGTCCCCTTGGTGAACAAAAAGTCCCTCAAGTGACACATCGCAGTCTTCAAGACGCTTCGGTTGCGTGCGAATGCGCTGGGGTCGTTGGGATCGTGCTTGGGATGAAGTGTCAGGTTCTACCCTGAGAGCCTGTTCATCTGGAGTCTGTGGCAAATCCCTCGGTGTCCCAGAAACAGCTTCATCGCGGGACTGGGCTCGATCTTCGGTTGTCTCTTCAGCTAGGATGGGGTCGAAGTATGGCGGATGGTACTTCTTCATCTGGCTGACATGTGCAACACGAACATGTGGTGTAGACGTTGTAGAGTTTATTAGACGGCGAATGTCATAGGTGACAGGAGTCCTCTGACGTAGAACTTGGTACAAGCCCTTGAATTTTGGTGCAAGTTTTTCACTACCGTGTACTATGGGTTCTTGTCTTCTGACCCATACAAAGTCACCAATATCAAATGAGGTGTTGCGATGCGTTCTGTCATAGATGATTTTCCTTGCTTCTTGTGCCTGTTCGGAATTGTTCACTGCTTCACTCCGATGATCCGACAACTCCAAGAGTCTGTCCACTAGGTCTGAAGCATGACATGGGCGGACTTTCTGGTGCGGAAGTTTCGGCAGGAAACCAAACAAAAGTTCAAATGGGGAGAACCCTGTACTCCGGTGTCGTGTTGTATTTACAGCGAAAGCGGCTTCCTCCAGCTTAGTGACCCAACGTGATTGGTCGTTGCAGCATATCTTTCGAAGCACTGTGACTAGAGTTCCATTTGCACGTTCCACAAGACCATTGCTAGCTGCTCGATAAGCCACTGAAAAATGCATGTTCACACAATGCATATGCATAAAGTTTTTGAATTGATGTGACTCAAATGACTTAGCGTGATCACAAAGACAGTCATCAGGCACTCCAAATCTGTGGAAGAGTGAGTGCAAGTGTTTCACTGCATCCTTTGTTGAAGTTGTAGGTACGGCGGCGGGGACAATGTACCTCGTAGCAAAGTCAATAACGTTTAAGATATACTTTTCTTCCACTGGGGCCATCGTGATGTGGTCAAGAGCTATAGCGCTGAAGGGAGTTTCAGATGTTGGCATAAAACACATTGTACCAACAGACCTTGTAGTAGGTCGATTGTATGCTTGGCAAATGTGACAAGCTCTGACGTAATCTTCTACTGTAGCCTTCATCTTGGGCCACCAATAGCGCTCTTTTATCTTGCTCAACGTTCGTGATGCATCCATGTGTCCACTGGTATTGTGAGCGAGCTCAAGGACGTGCTGCTGCATCTTGACTGGAACAACAATTGTGTATAGTTCTGGGCTTGCCACTCTGTACAGAATGTCATCAATGACTATAAAGTCCTGAGTACCCTGTTCTGAAGCTAGCTTTGCACAAATGGCTGTACAAGTCACATCTTCGGCTTGCATGGAGATAAGTGTGTTGACCTGAGACACTGTTGCACACGAGTATCTCGATAGCATATCTGCCACATGGTTCTGACGGCCTGGTCGGTGTTCAATTGAAAAATCAAACTCCGCTAGGTCAAGTAGCATCGTTGTGAAGCGTCGAGAGGGCTTGAAGCTTGTAGTCAAACATGCGACTGACCAATTGTCAGTGAGAAGATGAAACCTCCTGCCCAGTAGGTAGTGTCTAAACTTTACGGTGATAGCCCAATGCACAGCTAGAGCTTCCCAAACATTGCTGTGTTGTTTTCGCTCTGCTTCTGTGAGCGTGCGGCTGGCATATTCAATGACAGTCTCTCTTCCTTGTTGTTTCTGTGTCAGCACTGCTCCGAGGGCTGCGGCAGATGCATCTGTGGTGACTGTGGTAGGTGCATTAGCATCGAAATGACCCAGTATGGGTGCTGACGTGAGTGCTGTGCGAATCGCCTCAAAGGCCTCCTGGCATGTGGGGGTCCATGCAAAGTCTGCATCCTTAATAGCAGCTTGCAGAGGTGCAGCAATCCGTGAAAAGCCCTGAATGAAGCGCCTGTAGAAATTAGCAGTTTGAAGCCATGATAGCAACTGCTTCGATGACTGAGGTGTGGGAATGCGAAGAATGGCTTCAACTTTTGATGTGTCTGGTTGCTTCCCTTGTTCAGAGATGACAAATCCCAGAAACTTTACTGAGGCAACAGCAAACTTGCATTTCTTCAAGGATACCTTGAAGCCGGCCAGACGCAAAAGTGTTAGTGTCTCATCAAGAAGGTCATGGAACTCCGACAGATCGTCAGAAAAAATAATTATATCATCGAGGTATGTGCGTACCCCTGAGTGCGTTCTTCGAGGTTTCAGTTCACGAAAGATCTTGTACATGGCTTTCTGAAAAGTGGATGGGGCATTCTTGAACCCAAAAGGCATTCGTGTCCACTTAAAGGTACCTTGGTGCGTGATAAATGTAGTCTTTTCTTGGTCGTCTTCTCTTACTCTAATTTGCCAGTAGGCGCAGCATAAGTCCAAGATAGCAAACAAGGAGCTTCCACTAAGATCGTCGAAAATGTCGTCTGCACGAGGTAGTGGCTGTAAGACACTGACAGTCATTCGGTTGAGAGGTATGTAATTCACACAAAGTCTCTTTTTGTCCTTCTGAGTTACGACAATGGCTGGGAATCCCCATGGTCCTGATGCAGGACGGATGATGTCCTTTTCAAGTAATCTTGTTGTCTGGTTCTCAAGGAATTGACGGTCGCTGGCTGTGTACCGGTATGGCTGTCGTCCGTAAGGCTTGGCATCAGGTAGCAGTGTGATCTCGTGCTCAATGCCTTCATAGAGGCCGATGTCAGTTGCAGTGCTTGCAAAAAGACTAGCATGACGTAGCACAACGTTCTTGACTGCAATCTGTTCTTCGACGTTGAGTTGCTCACCGACAAAGATGTCACTGATGATGCGAGAGCGTTCGCAGGAGCTTGTCTCAGGAAGACCGTCGTAGCTGTTTTGTTTTAGCTGGTCGGTATCAGCCTTGTTGAGTTTGCTCCACAAGGGCTCATTTTCATCAGGCTCATACTCTACTTGTAGTGGCTCCAGTGACGTGCATGAGTGTTTTTCAAAATGTGACAGTGCTGATGCTCTCAGAATCACTGCATTTGACATTCTTGGCAAAAGTTCTTCCCTGCACTGCACTACTATGTTACGTGCTGGTTGGCATATGATAGGCAGTTGCGGAGGTCTTAGATGGAGTTCGGCGTGAGCTGCATGGAACCAATCTTCTCCTAAAATCAAGGGGAGGGCATTCTTTTCGAGGACAGCAGCTTCGACGATAGCAGTGAGAGGTCCGATACCAATGCGCAAAAACACAGCTCCCTGGGGCATCACTGAGCTTCCGCCAACAACCAGAAGAGGTGGTTTGCACCATGGTTCCACATGAAGATTTCCTGCTAGGTTGGCTGCTAAGATGGTTACGTTAGAACCACTATCTGGAAATGCGCTGACCTCTCCCAATCCTGTCACCTGAGCAGGCACTACAGCACATCTCAACTTAGAGCCTGACAATGTGTGTTCTCCATGGCCTGCATAGGCTAACGGTGCTTTTGGTATTGTCTGTCTGCTGTCTCGGGGTGGTTGTCTAGGTTCTGGGCATTTGCTTGCAAGGTGACCTTTCGTCTGGCAGTTGTAACATACAGCATCTCTGATGTCTTGCCCCCGTCCGTACGCAGGTGAGCCGTACTTGGTTGCGATGGTCTCGTACCTTGATTCTTGCTCAACAGGCGGCAAACTAGAAATACGAAAAGGGACTGTGGTTCGAGGCCGTGTTTCTGAAATTCCAGACTGGGGTCCTTGTACGATATTACCGCTGGTGTAAATCTTTGTGTTTGTACTCATGGTTGTGCTTCGGGACGACTGGTTACCCATCCGTTGTTGAGGCCTCGTTGAGCGGGCGAGTTGCGTGTGATCCATTGCCCTGTCAACTTCAGAGACAATTGTTATAAATTCTTCAACAGTCTTTGGTCGTTGCACTGTGATTGCTGTGGCAACCTGGTCATCACGGATGCCTTGGACTAGATATTCGATGCGTTCTTTGTCTGTGAGTGTGACTGGGCATTTTCCAATCACTCGCAGTTTAGCAAGGGTGTAACTGACCAAGTTCTCATCACTTGTTTGCTGTCGCGCAGCCACGAGTTCTTGCCACTGTATAAGTGACAAGCGTTCACCGAACTGTGCTAGAAAAGCTTCCTTCCACTGAGGCCAGGTCTTAAAGTTATGACCTGTGGTGACTTTCCAGTCTGCTGCTGGGCCGCGCAGTTTTCCCGAAGCGATGGCCAGTAGTGTTGCGGGTTCCCACGACGCGAGCTGCTGGGTGCGCTCGAGATCCTCCAACCATCGACTAGCGTACAGTCCTTTGGCTCCACTGAACGTTGGGACCGTTGACGATAAGTCGGGCAATGTAGTTACGTTTATAGACTTCGTACTGGCTTGTGACATCGTCAAGTTCATTTGCTGCTGAAGATACACTGTCAAAAGCTGCATGTTGTGCACGGGGTCGGCTGTGAAGTTTGGCATGGCTTGGAACAATGGCGTTTCGCTTGAAGTAGATGTGGGAGGCGGTTCTGGCGGTTCGTCGGCAACGGACGCCGTTGTTTCGGGTAACTGCGTTGTGCGTCTTGAGGCGATGTCATCGAGGAGTCGATGAATTAAATCTTCTTTTGAACCTGTGCTCCCTAGTTGACGTTGTGATAACTCTTCGCTAATGAAATCCGCCGTAAAGCCGGCAAGATCTGCGGCAGTTGCTTCTTCCCAGTTTATGAGCGGCATGGCTAATGACGTCGACTCACCGTGACAAGGGCTTTTTCTTGTCGTATGCTTGGCAATTGGCGTTTGGTAAGGCTCCACGGCAGTTAGAAAAGAATGCTACAGGCTCTTGGTGTCGACTGCGCAATATGTGAACACAGGAACATTTATGTGACTATTCGTTACAAACGGACAAGTTACAAGCCTCATGGCGACCGAGCTCTCCCCCGAGCGTCCAACAATTCGCGCGCTCTCCCTCTCTCTGCACAATGTTGTGAGTCTGATCACGCGGAGGCCACTAAAAGTGGGTTTGATGCTAACACCTCTTCACCGTACGTTCAGAATCATCTTATCATGTTTCTCTTCAAGTTCCTCCGAAGTTTCTAAAATGAAACATCTAATTAATAGTAATCAAAACATCGGAAGTCGCGGTGGGCATCAACCTGTTTCGACAACTGGATTCTTCTGCGAGCACACCATTGGCTATCTGCAAACCATACACCTACAAAAGCGACCCACACACTTCAACGATCTTCACTTGGCAGCAGCAGCTCGTTTGAGGACGCAAATTGTTAAACGTGCTATCTGTATATTCCAGGTCGACTTTGCACTTTATCTTTAACACGTGTTCACATCGTCTCCACCGCTCCGACTTGCGCTGAGTGCATCGGAAGTCGCCGTGGGCATCAACCTGTTTCGACAACTGGATTCTTCTGCGAGCACACCATTGGCTATCTGCAAACCATACACCTACAAAAGCGACCCACACACTTCAACTATCTTCACTTGGCAGCAGCAGCTCGTTTGAGGACGCAAATTGTTAAACGTGCTATCTGTATATTCCAGGTCAGTTAATTTCCTTTCTGTATATTCTATACGTTTGTGCTGCTGCTGCTATTTGTGAGTCGGTTGACATAAGAGTGACTGCATGATGACGAGAGAATTAACGAAGTTAACCGATGAGATCAAGAAAGAATTACGGTCTGAATGGAAAAATTTCCAGGACGCATTTCAGAAAGACATTCGAAAAGAACTAGCTGAATTTCATTCTACCATGGTTTTCTTCAACAAAACATTTGAAGAGGTTGTCCAGAAAATGGACAAAATCATAACCGAGAACGCTCAACTCAGAGAACAAAATCAATTGCTGAACGAAACCTGTGATACCCTAAAAAAACAAGTAAAAGAAAACCCGAAAAAAATCACGGATCTTGAACAATATAGCCGACGCTCTAACCTTGAAATAAAGGGCATTCCTTTGGAGGCAAATGAAAACCCTATCGACATTGTAAGGTTGATCGGCGACAAGATCTCAGAGCCCTTGTCACGGGAAGACATTCTAGCATGCCACCGTGTTCCGAGCGTAAAAAGTGTAGGCGGGAGCAACATTGTCGTTCAGTTTACTCGAAGGGACAAACGCGACGAGTTTCTGTACAAGGCAAGGAGGATACGGCTAACAACTGTAGAACTTGGTCATAGTGTACGACATCCTGTATTCATAAATGAGCATTTATGTCCAACCTTGAAAAAGCTGTTGGGCCAAACTGTCGCAAAGAAGAAGGAAATCAACTGGAAATATGTTTGGAGCCGGGAAGGCAAAATATTTGCCCGAAAGGAGGACGGATCCCCCGTAATACAAATAAGGGACGAACTGGATCTTGCTAGAGTCTGTTAGCATGTCTCTGTGATACCTGCGTTTTTCTGTGACCATGACACGGCTTGTGCCACCTGCCCGCCTTTCTTATCTTCTGCAGAGCCTTAAAACTCCCCATCTAAACTGCCTCCATCTAAACGCCAGGTCTCTTTTAAACAAGAAAGATGAATTAGATTGCCTCTTTGACTACTTCCTAGACCAGCTAGATATCATTATGTTCACAGAGACCTGGTGTTCTGGTGAGGATCACTATCTCTTGCAAGGATACACCCTATTCCCTCTTAACAGGATCGGAAGGAAAGGAGGAGGTGTCGCAATTCTTGTCAGAAACTCGTTTCATTGCCAAATTGTAGATGACTTTACCTGTTCTACAAGCGATTTTGAAATATTGACAGTACAAAGTGACAAACATTTATTCACAGTTACATATAGACCGCCGGATGGCCATATTCAACCTATGTTAGATTTTCTTGAGCGACTGTTTTCCTTTGTGACTCACAGTAATTATACCCTCGTCATGGGAGGCGATTTCAACATTGACATGCTCACTAAAACCACTCATCAGTTACGCTTTCAAACACTTTTGGATGCAAATGGTTTCAGTAATGTCATTGAGATTGCTACCCGGGTCACCAGTGTCTCGGCGACATCACTAGACCTGTTCATTACAAATGAACTCGATCCCACAGCCTTTGTCATCAGCGCGGATATAAGCGATCATATGCCTATTTTTGTAGCAATACCGTCACTTAGCAAACGACCAAAGGTTCAGACACATGTGTCACACCGATCCATTCAGCAGTCGTCGCTTGAGGCATTTCGAAATGACCTGTTACTAACATCCTGGGAACATATTTTTAAAGAGAAGGATTCGGAGAGAGCGTATGAAAGCTTCCTTGATGAGTTTCGTAAACTATACGATAAGCATTTTCCGGTTAAGGTTTTCAGGGTTTCCGCAAAAGTTCGTAAACCTTGGGTAACAAAGGAACTGAGACAAATGTTAAATATTAGAAATAAGCTCTATAGAAAGTTCATAAAAAATAGGTCACCCGAAGATCTAATTATTTTTAAAAAATACCGAAACAATGTAAACTCGAAGTTACATCGCGCAAAAAAGCTGTACTACAATTCAGTTTTCGAGAATGTTTCTGCTAAGCCAAATATTGCATGGAAGCGTCTTAAATCAATTTACAGTCGGGAAAACAGCCCTGTCGAGGAGTTGGCCGTAGGTGGAACGGTTCTAACTGGTGCACGGTTAGCTGGAGAGTTTAACACTTTTTTTGCATCCCTGTCAAACTTACACAATTCCACAGGTACAAGTTCACATTATCCTGGCATACACTCCGTTCCACGCCAAGACCACGGTTTCTTTCTGTTTCCAACAGATTCACAGGAGGTCATTTCAATTTTTAAAAACCTCAAGAATACTAGTAGTTGTGAAAAAGACGGGTTTCAGATCCGCCCAATTAAATTTGTTCTCGATATAATTGCTCCTGTATTAGCTTTTATTTTTAACGAAATAATTTATTCCGGTGTGTTTCCGAAGGACATGCAAATTGCAAAAGTGGTCGTTTTACATAAAGGTGGGGACCCTAATGTTCTCAGTAACTATAGGCCCATATCAATCCTACCAGTGTTTTCAAAGGGTTTAGAGAAATTAATCCATAGCCGTCTTTTATTATTTTTAACAAAGAACTCCATACTTTCCGATTCTCAGTTTGGATTTAGAAAGCAACGCTCCGCAGAACTAGCTCTTCTATCCCAGAAAGAATATATCCTTTCCGGGTTCGAAGAAAAACTCATTACTCTCGGTCTATTCATCGATTTCACCAAGGCTTTCGACTTACTGAATCACGGTGTTCTCTTCTTAAAGCTTGAGCACTACGGTATCCGCGGTGTTCCATTAAATTTAATACGCACTTATCTTCAGCATCGCAAACAGTTTGTTGATATTCAGGGGCAGTGTTCGGGAATACACCACATCACAACCGGTGTACCACAAGGGAGCATTCTTGGGCCACTGCTTTTCATTATCTATGTGAATGACATGTTTGCCTTATCAAACCACATTAAGATAGTAGCTTATGCTGATGACACCGCCCTATTCCTGCAAGGAAAGTGTCTCACAGATTTAGCAACAAAGATGAACAACTTCTTATCAACCTTCTACACCTGGTCTACTAAAAATTATTTCATAATTAACCGCCTTCAAACCAAGGCTGTTGTTTTCCACCCACCGCATAAGGCTACTTCCTGTTCCGAATCTATTGTTGTCGGTACAAGCACGATATCTTTTGTCAAGGAGGTGAAGTCACTGGGCGTCTGGTTCACTGATACGATGTCCTGGGATAAGCACGTCGGTTACATCACTAACAAAATATCGCGCGTGATCGGCATTCTAGGTCGACACAGAAACGTCCTTCCAACTAAGGCAAAAGTTATGGCCTATAACGCACTGGTTTACCCTCACCTCACATACTGTCACCTAGTTTGGGGAACCACAACGTAAACAAATCTTGAAAGGTTAGTTTTGTGTCAGAAGAAGGTACTTCGTCACATAGCAAACGTTCCCTTTTTACATCCAACAGGATCCCTCTTCGCGAAATTTAGCATAATCAGAATTATGGATCTCTCTAAGTACTGTATGTCCATTACATATGCAAGTTCAGTAAAGCAAAATAATCACATCTTTCTAGCCCTAGCCAATTTAACCATGAGATTAACCTCTTATTCACTACGCTTGAGCCCTACTTCACACCGTGTGCACGAACTAACTATGGCACACAGTTGGTTTCATATAATCTTCCACGACATATTAATTCCCATATCCAAAACAACATTAACATCAGCTGTCTTTCAATTCGCTCAATAAAGGCCATGTATGTTCACTAGGATAGTCATATTATTTCGTGTGTTCCCATAGCTTTTTTGTTTTATGCATCTTAATGCATTGTGTTCATTACCATTGTCTAACTCCGTGATTCATCTGGTTTGCTATTTGTCATTGCTGTTCGCTTTGCATTGTCTGGTTTGCTGTTTTGTCATTGCTTTATCTGTCGAGTGTACAAAGGGGGGTCAGACCTCGTCAAGCTGCAGTTTTTGCAGCTTTTTGTCTGCATCCCCCCACCAAGTGTCATTGGTGAAATAAAATTATTATTATTATTATTATTATTATTATTATTATTATCACGGTCATCACTCATACCTGCAAACATTCGCGACGTGCAGTCCGATTGGCGTTTCACAGTGCGTTCTTGCCCCTAGGCCGTTTACGTCTTCTTGGCGTCAAAACTCTTCCGGGAAATCGACATTGTGTTGCACAGGAACCATTGTCATCGCATTGTGTTACAAAGCGCACTGAAACACACGTAAATACTGCACAGGAGATACACCATCCTTGCGACGGCTACTGAAGACAAAACCAACTTGCTGTGACGCGTACAACGTACTGCTTGCGACATACTTGTTTGATATCTCCAGCCCCCGTAAAAGCGGGTTACTGAACCACGTTGCTGTGCTACCGTCACCTTCGCCTCACTTCCGTTCCCCTGGTGGCGGCGGGACTGCGCAGCGCCACCAGACGGGAGAGATGGCGATCCGATAATCGCGCGTCGTTTGCTAGCTCCAAATGCGTCGCCGGGGCAGCGCTTTCCTCGGAATGCGGACTGCGAATGCATGGACGGATGAATGGTCGGTACACCACAGGAATAACACATGGGGAACGAAAGTGTTGATAAGCTTATCAACACTTTCTCGATTGTTCCTAAGGTGTTGTTCCGCCCTCTACGCTTCCCTGCCCAGGCGAATGAGCGCAGTGATTGAGAGTGGTGGGGCACCAACGCGTTACTGAGGCCCAGTGCTCCACAGCGTTTCTTTTCCTCACTTCGTATAAATTTATTATTTCTTTTTTTATCCTAGCCAGCAAGCGAGGCTTGCTTGCTTGCTTCACATAACACCAGTAAATAAAATGAGGTAATCCCTCGCTTGTGCCAGTTTCACGGAGCAGCCGTGGTCCCTTGCATTACTGTGACACCTTTCACAAAAAGTCCTGACGACCCCAGGAGCTGCTCAAATGTGGCCTAATCTCGGTGTACTTATATTTCAAAAACAATAAACAGGAACAAAAAGAAACAGGTTACAATTTCCATTCCACTCCGCATTCCGAGGAAAGCGCTGCCCCGTCGACGGATTTGGAGCTAGCAGACGACGCGCGGTTATCGGATCGCCATCTCTCCCGTCTGGTGGCGCTGCGCAGCCCCGTCGCCACCAGGGGAACGGAAGTGAGGTGAACGCGACGGTAGCACAGCAACTTGGTTCGGTAACCCGCTTTTACGGGGGCTGGAGATATCAAACAAGTATGTCGCAAGCAGTACAAGCGTACAAGTTCCAACCAACTTCCAACTGCCACCTGCCACTCTCGCCTCTCGCCCTCTCCTCTCTCTCTCGGCTCTCGCCGTTTGAAGTTTGAATTGCCGTGGCGTCGTGGCGTCTTCACTTCACATTGCATCAGCCTTTGCAATTACATATTCTGTTTTTGTTGTTGTATTCTGTTTTTGTTGTTGTTGTCTTGCTTCTTCTAGTGTTTAACTTAATTTTTGTTGTTGTTGAGTAGTATTTTTTTTACATTTCTCTGGTACTTAATATGTTATGATATTCACCTCAGATGAGAATGTGCACGAATTGGAGTTACTGGAATACAACATATATATTTGATAGCAGACGCGCGCACCTGGATAAACAGCAATAAAAAGAGCATACATCTGCTAAAATAGATCAGAGTAATAGATCAAACAAAACATGGCACGTTTGGACAAGATGAAATCTCAAAGGGGGAAGCTGCCCAATTTGGAGTCTCAGCGACCATTCTGGGAACAAAATGGTACCTGTGAGGCTCCAGCTGGAACTTCTGGAACCATCTGAGACCAGAGTGGTACACTCTAAATCCGGCACCCGATACGTGCCGCATGAAAGAGGACCCGCACCTGGGCCAAGGGGTACACATGAGGTACAGCCCTCAATCAGCAGGTACAGTTTGCGACCACTGCGAAATTGAAGCGGTACAAGGGCTCCGAGACCCATCCGTACCGGCTAGGTACCTCTTAAGCGCGGTCCACCAGCTGTACCTCATGTGTACCGTGTGTTTCCGACGCATGAGTTCGAACGCCTTCCCACGATCTCCATGCGCAGCAAAAATACTTCGCGTGATTCCGAATACCAGTCAATAAATTCCCTTATGCAGCAGTGCCGTAATGGATCAGCACTATCATTCTATCAAAGAAGTGCAATAACTAGAACCCGTGACCGTGAGGGATCGCACGTTTGGGAAGAATGCGTTTCGTGCAACCGCTGGCAAATCAGTTTGTTTTGAAACGTCGGGGAGCGAGGACGACGGTCTTTGAAGAAACTCGTTCGACGCTTTCAAGATTGGAGTCATTTAAGGTGCGTATTATATCTATGAAGAAATTATTCGTCCGCACGACGCATTTTCGTTCCTCTTCGCTCTGATTCCCAGTGATCCTGATCACCGGCAGGTTGGACACAACGACTGATTGACGGAGACAACGAACTTTG
Organism: Ornithodoros turicata; assembly: GCF_037126465.1. Taxonomy (NCBI): domain Eukaryota; kingdom Metazoa; phylum Arthropoda; class Arachnida; order Ixodida; family Argasidae; genus Ornithodoros; species Ornithodoros turicata. The sequence goes on along the minus strand of NW_026999471.1, from coordinate 107,061 downwards.
CGCTTCATACACGAGCGTTGATGCGTGAATTAGAGAAGCCTACATTGCACTTTATAGCTGGATTACACAAGCAAGTAGACATGTTTTTCAGGTAAGCTATTTCGGTTGTTGGATTTTTTTTGCATTGTATTTTCTCCTAGGTTACACCCAGGCGATGTCGTAAATGAGTGAGTCAATCATCTTCTGTCGTTGGTGTTACGTTCTGGGGAAGAAACGGAAGTTGGGGAAGAACAGCAATCCAAAGTTGTGAAAAAGATCAAGAAGCGTGACCACAGAGCAGCCGCAATAGTGAAGGAGAGACGCTGTGGTCAGCGTTCATCCATATACGTTGTGCCCCGTGTGTTCGGCGTTTGTGCATCATGAGTCATGACAATCCACGCTCGGGATGGACAAGCATCACCCCTGAAATGGATGTAGTTTTCGAATAAAGGTATTTGTTTGTGATATTTATCGTACAGCGTAGCTTCCTGCGGCTGTTAATATATGGTAGAACGGGGGAACCACCCAGACGGGTAGGCCTAAATCGCTGCGCGCTACCCGTTGCATGTACCGCATGTGAGGGCGCGTGTACCTCTTAAATTTAAGAGGTACATTTTTAAAAAAAATGTACCTCTTGGCCAAGCGGTACTTAACCGTTACATATGCGTTACCTGGTTTAGAGTGTACCACTGATGTCACCAAAGTGGAACCAGCCACCCCACTTGGGAATCCAGCTGGGACCTTCCACATTCAACTGGAACCATTCCGGGACCATCAAACATCCAACTGGACCCAGTCCAGATTCAACTGGAACCATTCTGGGACCAGTCCAGATTTTCGCCTGGGGAGCGTTCACCAAGTGCCGGCGTTCACTTTGAGTGACCATGACTTCGAAAGGTATGTCACCCCATTATTTCGAGAATGTCGCGAAGAATGGCAGGAAAAGGTCGTGATACATAGTGCTTGTTGTGTGATGTCACAGCATATATATACAACCTACAAGAGGTTATTGTCTCTACTCATTTAAAAACGTTCCAAACATGTGGGGTAATTCCTTTGAAAACATGACCGAGTCAGTCTATCGGGCAGCCGTTTACCGGTAGCTGTTTCTGTAAATTACTGAAGCTGTTTGCTAATCTCATTCGCCTATGTCAGCCTATCTCTTGACAGTGATATACAATTTTGATTGAAAAGCATCTGGATAGCAACTGTCTATGCCATTTCCTCGTTTTACGTCATTCGCTCCTGTCGCATTATGAAAATCGTGAGGCATCCAAGTGGAAGTTTGTTCCTAGTATATTGTCAACTGTCTGTTCCTTGCCTTTTTCTTATAGTTAATATATTTTCCCACCGCTTTTGCCACAACAGCTGGGTGCAGAAACGTGAAGTTTGTTATTTCAATTAATGAATTCTTATATATGTAATTGTCTAAGTGAACTGTCGATTTATACCGCATTATGCGGTCTTTAAAGATGCTACACACAGTCGGAGACGGCTTGTGCGCCGCGTGGAGAGAGAAGTTGCCAGAAGTATCCAGAGGATTACGACGCAAGGGACATGTTTTGTGAGAGCGACCGGTAGTGCCCAGACTGGCTCTGATGGCCCATCAACATCAGGGGGGAACCACTCACTTGAAGTGGTTATACAAGATTCTGCTCACATTACCGAGAGACTGTCTCACCTTGCTGAAGTACCCTTGCAATACGTTGTGCACCCGGTGCGTACTACTAGTGGTGAAAACAGACAGAGTGAACTTCCAAGTACACAGGAAGTCGCACGCACAGCATCGCCTTCACAGATATTTCCTCACGAACAATCTGAATTTGGAGGCAGCTCCACGGATGACTTGTGTACCAAGCTACAGGAGTGGACCTTAAATCATCACATTTCGCATGACGCTCCCTGCTAAAGCTTCTACGAACGCACCCCTGTTATACCTATCTTCCAAGCTGTGCTCGAACATTATTGCGAACGCCTAGGCATAGCTCCCAAGTAGTTGAAATGTGCAGTGGAAAGTATTGCCACTTTGGACTTTCATCCGGCCTGCAGTATTCACTGCAGAATGTAATACAACTGCCAGAGTCTCTCATTCTGCATTTCAACATAGATGGACTCCCAATGAGCAGAAGCACCAGGGACCAGTTTTGGCCCATTCTTTGCAGGATTGTGAACTGTGGTGATGGGGTTCCCTTCTTTGTTTGCACTTTTTATGGGAAGAGCAAGCCCCAAGATGTGAACATCTTCCTATGCCCATTTGTAACTGAGCTTCAAGAGATCCTTAGCACTGGAGTGCAAATTCAAAACAAGCAGATACAAGTCATAGTGAATGCCATTGTCTGTGATGCACCTGCGAGGGCATATATCTTGTGTGTGAAAAGCCATGGCGGATTTTACAGTTGTACGAAATGCACTATCAAGGGCATATACAAGAATAGTAGGGTGTGTTTTCCTTTCGCGCAGAGTGAGCAGAGAACAAATGACAGTTTCAGAAATTTTGCTCAGAGGGAACATCACACTGGAGAGACTATCCTAACAAAGCTAGCTATTGATATCGTCACCAGTATACCCCTTGATTATATGCACCTGCTGTGTTTGGGTGTTTTACGGAAGTTGCTCCAGCTTTGGTTCTCTGGTCCAAAGACACAGTTCAGGCAAAGCTCGAGGACGTGCCTCGAGGTGTCACATAAGCACATATCCCTTCGTCACCACGTTGGTTCTGATTTTATGAGGAAGCCGAGAAGCTTAGTTGAACTTGACACCTGGAAGGCAACAGAGTTGAGGCTGTTCCTGTTTTACACTGGGCCAGTTGTGCTTCATTCCAGTCTTCCAAGCCAACTGTATCAAAACTTCATGGTGTTACATTGTGCAATGACCATCTTAACAAGTGCCAAACACCTGGAGAAGCATCTCGAGTATGCAAGGGAGCTGATGCAGTACTTTGTGACAACGTACACGTCGATCTATGGTGAAGATCGTGTTTCTTATAATGTTCGTGGGCTGCTCCACCTGTCTGATGATGTAGAGAACCATGACACGTACAGACTCGTGGAGTGCCTTTCCTTTTGAAAACTTTATGCAGCAAGCCAAACGACATCTCAGGAAACCGGAACGTCCGCTAGAGCAGCTGTATAAGGGCGTTATGGAACACAGAAAGGTTCCGTCTCCCATATGTGCCAAAACTGGTAGTGAAGTGGTCTTCAGCCTCGAGCACAATATAGGACCATTTTCAGTACTGTGTGTAGGCCCGCAGTACAAAAAGGTTGTCATTCCCCAGAAATATACTTTACGAAGGAGCTGTGGGGACAACTGCTGCATCCTACTCGACGGCAGTGTAGTTGCGATTGAAAACATTGCCTTCTACTCTGTGACAAAGAAACCATGTATAATTGGACGAAAGTTTCTTCATGTGACTGACCTTTACACGTTTCCCTGCCCCTCTACATCTTTGAAGGTCTGTCTGGTTTGGGAGCAGAACGGTATATGCGTCTTGGCACTCGATGATGTAGCAGGAAAATGTGTCATGCTTCCATATGAAGGAAAATGGGCTATTTTCCCACAGCTCCATGGACAGCCACTCTTACAGGATGTTTTTGCGTCACTGTGAACCCTCTTGGAATGCAGCACATACTGTTCCTTTTTTTTTTTGTTACAGATTTCTTTATGAAAAGGTGTGAGACCAGTGGAGAACACTTATGCAGGCAGGTTTTGCAGCTGGGCTGCCATAGCATCAGAACGCTTTTGCAACTACTTCACAACTAATTAGCTAATAGTAATTTATTAGATTATTAATTTGGTGTTTTTTTTATTTGAGATGGTTGAATTGTAGTCATTCTTTATTCGAATACATAGTCGCTGTTTTAACGTCCCAAGTAAGGAATGTACTTTGAGAAATAAATAGGTGATATAACCCGCCTGGCAAAATGGTATCAGCGCTGCTCTGAGACCTTTTTAATAAGAAAATCTGTAACGGATAGAAGAGAACACCCTGTAGAACCCAAACACAGATTGTTATTCTGATCAGCTCCACCAACCAGAACTGCCATCATTTGCTTGCTAAAGGTTTGTGCATTTTCGAGAAATCCTAGTATGAATATGGTACTTTTGATCGCTTAGTGTGTGATTTTTGAATATTTTTCCATCAAAATTTGCATGCCTCCGCATTTAGCTTGGATGCACTGAGCTGTGTATCTCCTATTCACTACCACGTTCTGTAAACGTCTGGCTTTTGTAATGCAGTGAATCGTTACTGTCTCTCATTCAACGTTGTAATTGAACATTCTGCGCAGGGAAAAACAACTTTCTCATCGTGAAATTTCCTGGAGAAAACAACGACGTAGCTGTGGTACATGCAAGCTGGGTGGACGGGATGTTTTGTTGGTGGCCACCTGAGAAGAATTCAAACAAACTGAGAACTATGGTAATCAAGGGACAAACACCAGCGCAAGACTGGAGAAGAGTGGAGTGCGGTGTGCTAGATGGATTTAGTAAGTGCCTGTCCGAAGTTTCTTTACACATGTGTGCGTCCGAGCTTCATGTCGTTTCTGCTTGTATCACATCCAAAAGGACCAAGCCCATGTCCTGCATTTCTCCCACCGCTAGCTCGTCAAGGAGTTAACTGTGTGAGCTTCCCAAGCTGAAAGACAACCTAATGTGATGATTTTATTTTGGAAATAGGCTCCTATGAAGATGCAAGGAAAAAGCTCCCTGCAGCTGAACAGACATCAGACTTGCAGTCGGATGCAGAGCCAAAACGTGTGCGAAGGAAACCGTCTCGACTGATACACAGCAGCAGCTCTGATAGTGACAGTGGGCAAGCAACATTGCCACCTCCTCCAGGTATGATATCTATACCTCTGTTATTCAACCGCTCCCATTTTGCTGATGCCTGCTGATGCTTGCAAAAATATTGCAGTGATCATGCCCCTTGTGCACCTCAACCTTCTGTTCAGTATCTGCTGTGGGCATGTTCCAAGTTACACTTAGGACACACGAGTACAATAGGATGAAACAACAACTGAATTGACCCAGTTCACTTTTAACAGTAAACACCTTGTTTACTGAGCATTGTACACCAGCAACTGCTGAGGTCAAAATGTAGTTGAAGTAGCTCCGAGTTCTTGGTTTGGCAACTTTTATTCCTGGGCCATTCCACGCCTAATGATCCAGAGGTGGCGCTCAAAACCCCGCTTGGAATTTTATTTCAATTCTTTTGGTTGTTCCTGAGGGCTCAGAATGCAACATATTAATAATAATTGGGGGTTTACGTCGCGAGATAACTGAGATCTCGGAACGCAACAGAACATTGTTTCATTCTAAAGAAATTTAACTTTATGGAACGATTACAAACACATCTTTCCCTCCTTCGAGACCCGACGGTTGCTCAGTGAGCGCTCAACAACCTTACCATCATGTGTCCCAACGGAACTTTTATCCAGCTCGGGGTGCTGGTTCGTGCGAGATAATGAAAGACATGGAGACAGGGGTCCATTCCGGCTTTATGGTACAATATAGTTCTTTTTGACTGTGGTGGCATCCGCCAGTCGGGTCGTTGACATGAGTAGAGTAAGCACGACATGAACAGTAATGAAGTATTACCTGCACTGAGTACAAGTGGAGGATGCTTTCACTCAGTAAGTTCCTGTGGTGCGCCATCCTTTTGTTCATCCTTTTTCGTTTTTTCATGTGTGTGTTAGTGCATTCCTATTGGAAACAGAGTAGCATCTTTGTAGCGTGCACTCCCCTTGCACATATATAAACCTTACTTAGTATCTGCAATATACGATGTTTTGTTTTGTGCACCGACAGTGCAGATGTGCGTACAAGAAAAAAAAATTAGCTTTTATTTTTAACGAAATAATTTATTCCGGTGTGTTTCCGAAGGACATGCAAATTGCAAAAGTGGTCGTTTTACATAAAGGTGGGGACCCTAATGTTCTCAGTAACTATAGGCCCATATCAATCCTACCAGTGTTTTCAAAGGGTTTAGAGAAATTAATCCATAGCCGTCTTTTATTATTTTTAACAAAGAACTCCATACTTTCCGATTCTCAGTTTGGATTTAGAAAGCAACGCTCCGCAGAACTAGCTCTTCTATCCCAGAAAGAATATATCCTTTCCGGGTTCGAAGAAAAACTCATTACTCTCGGTCTATTCATCGATTTCACCAAGGCTTTCGACTTACTGAATCACGGTGTTCTCTTCTTAAAGCTTGAGCACTACGGTATCCGCGGTGTTCCATTAAATTTAATACGCACTTATCTTCAGCATCGCAAACAGTTTGTTGATATTCAGGGGCAGTGTTCGGGAATACACCACATCACAACCGGTGTACCACAAGGGAGCATTCTTGGGCCACTGCTTTTCATTATCTATGTGAATGACATGTTTGCCTTATCAAACCACATTAAGATAGTAGCTTATGCTGATGACACCGCCCTATTCCTGCAAGGAAAGTGTCTCACAGATTTAGCAACAAAGATGAACAACTTCTTATCAACCTTCTACACCTGGTCTACTAAAAATTATTTCATAATTAACCGCCTTCAAACCAAGGCTGTTGTTTTCCACCCACCGCATAAGGCTACTTCCTGTTCCGAATCTATTGTTGTCGGTACAAGCACGATATCTTTTGTCAAGGAGGTGAAGTCACTGGGCGTCTGGTTCACTGATACGATGTCCTGGGATAAGCACGTCGGTTACATCACTAACAAAATATCGCGCGTGATCGGCATTCTAGGTCGACACAGAAACGTCCTTCCAACTAAGGCAAAAGTTATGGCCTATAACGCACTGGTTTACCCTCACCTCACATACTGTCACCTAGTTTGGCGAACCACAACGTAAACAAATCTTGAAAGGTTAGTTTTGTGTCAGAAGAAGGTACTTCGTCACATAGCAAACGTTCCCTTTTTACATCCAACAGGATCCCTCTTCGCGAAATTTAGCATAATCAGAATTATGGATCTCTCTAAGTACTGTATGTCCATTACATATGCAAGTTCAGTAAAGCAAAATAATCACATCTTTCTAGCCCTAGCCAATTTAACCATGAGATTAACCTCTTATTCACTACGCTTGAGCCCTACTTCACACCGTGTGCACGAACTAACTATGGCACACAGTTGGTTTCATATAATCTTCCACGACATATTAATTCCCATATCCAAAACAACATTAACATCAGCTGTCTTTCAATTCGCTCAATAAAGGCCATGTATGTTCACTAGGATAGTCATATTATTTCGTGTGTTCCCATAGCTTTTTTGTTTTATGCATCTTAATGCATTGTGTTCATTACCATTGTCTAACTCCGTGATTCATCTGGTTTGCTATTTGTCATTGCTGTTCGCTTTGCATTGTCTGGTTTGCTGTTTTGTCATTGCTTTATCTGTCGAGTGTACAAAGGGGGGTCAGACCTCGTCAAGCTGCAGTTTTTGCAGCTTTTTGTCTGCATCCCCCCACCAAGTGTCATTGGTGAAATAAAATTATTATTATTATTATTATTATTATTATTATCACGGTCATCACTCATACTTGCAAACATTCGCGACGTGCAGTCCGATTGGCGTTTCACAGTGCGTTCTTGCCCCTAGGCCGTTTACGTCTTCTTGGCGTCAAAACTCTTCCGGGAAATCGACATTGTGTTGCACAGGAACCATTGTCATCGCATTGTGTTACAAAGCGCACTGAAACACACGTAAATACTGCACAGGAGATACACCATCCTTGCGACGGCTACTGAAGACAAAACCAACTTGCTGTGACGCGTACAACGTACTGCTTGCGACATACTTGTTTGATATCTCCAGCCCCCGTAAAAGCGGGTTACTGAACCACGTTGCTGTGCTACCGTCACCTTCGCCTCACTTCCGTTCCCCTGGTGGCGGCGGGACTGCGCAGCGCCACCAGACGGGAGAGATGGCGATCCGATAATCGCGCGTCGTTTGCTAGCTCCAAATGCGTCGCCGGGGCAGCGCTTTCCTCGGAATGCGGACTGCGAATGCATGGACGGATGAATGGTCGGTACACCACAGGAATAACACATGGGGAACGAAAGTGTTGATAAGCTTATCAACACTTTCTCGATTGTTCCTAAGGTGTTGTTCCGCCCTCTACGCTTCCCTGCCCAGGCGAATGAGCGCAGTGATTGAGAGTGGTGGGGCACCAACGCGTTACTGAGGCCCAGTGCTCCACAGCGTTTCTTTTCCTCACTTCGTATAAATTTATTATTTCTTTTTTTATCCTAGCCAGCAAGCGAGGCTTGCTTGCTTGCTTCACATAACACCAGTAAATAAAATGAGGTAATCCCTCGCTTGTGCCAGTTTCACGGAGCAGCCGTGGTCCCTTGCATTACTGTGACACCTTTCACAAAAAGTCCTGACGACCCCAGGAGCTGCTCAAATGTGGCCTAATCTCGGTGTACTTATATTTCAAAAACAATAAACAGGAACAAAAAGAAACAGGTTACAATTTCCATTCCACTCCGCATTCCGAGGAAAGCGCTGCCCCGTCGACGGATTTGGAGCTAGCAGACGACGCGCGGTTATCGGATCGCCATCTCTCCCGTCTGGTGGCGCTGCGCAGCCCCGTCGCCACCAGGGGAACGGAAGTGAGGTGAACGCGACGGTAGCACAGCAACTTGGTTCGGTAACCCGCTTTTACGGGGGCTGGAGATATCAAACAAGTATGTCGCAAGCAGTACAAGCGTACAAGTTCCAACCAACTTCCAACTGCCACCTGCCACTCTCGCCTCTCGCCCTCTCCTCTCTCTCTCGGCTCTCGCCGTTTGAAGTTTGAATTGCCGTGGCGTCGTGGCGTCTTCACTTCACATTGCATCAGCCTTTGCAATTACATATTCTGTTTTTGTTGTTGTATTCTGTTTTTGTTGTTGTTGTCTTGCTTCTTCTAGTGTTTAACTTAATTTTTGTTGTTGTTGAGTAGTATTTTTTTTACATTTCTCTGGTACTTAATATGTTATGATATTCACCTCAGATGAGAATGTGCACGAATTGGAGTTACTGGAATACAACATATATATTTGATAGCAGACGCGCGCACCTGGATAAACAGCAATAAAAAGAGCATACATCTGCTAAAATAGATCAGAGTAATAGATCAAACAAAACATGGCACGTTTGGACAAGATGAAATCTCAAAGGGGGAAGCTGCCCAATTTGGAGTCTCAGCGACCATTCTGGGAACAAAATGGTACCTGTGAGGCTCCAGCTGGAACTTCTGGAACCATCTGAGACCAGAGTGGTACACTCTAAATCCGGCACCCGATACGTGCCGCATGAAAGAGGACCCGCACCTGGGCCAAGGGGTACACATGAGGTACAGCCCTCAATCAGCAGGTACAGTTTGCGACCACTGCGAAATTGAAGCGGTACAAGGGCTCCGAGACCCATCCGTACCGGCTAGGTACCTCTTAAGCGCGGTCCACCAGCTGTACCTCATGTGTACCGTGTGTTTCCGACGCATGAGTTCGAACGCCTTCCCACGATCTCCATGCGCAGCAAAAATACTTCGCGTGATTCCGAATACCAGTCAATAAATTCCCTTATGCAGCAGTGCCGTAATGGATCAGCACTATCATTCTATCAAAGAAGTGCAATAACTAGAACCCGTGACCGTGAGGGATCGCACGTTTGGGAAGAATGCGTTTCGTGCAACCGCTGGCAAATCAGTTTGTTTTGAAACGTCGGGGAGCGAGGACGACGGTCTTTGAAGAAACTCGTTCGACGCTTTCAAGATTGGAGTCATTTAAGGTGCGTATTATATCTATGAAGAAATTATTCGTCCGCACGACGCATTTTCGTTCCTCTTCGCTCTGATTCCCAGTGATCCTGATCACCGGCAGGTTGGACACAACGACTGATTGACGGAGACAACGAACTTTGCGCTTCATACACGAGCGTTGATGCGTGAATTAGAGAAGCCTACATTGCACTTTATAGCTGGATTACACAAGCAAGTAGACATGTTTTTCAGGTAAGCTATTTCGGTTGTTGGATTTTTTTTGCATTGTATTTTCTCCTAGGTTACACCCAGGCGATGTCGTAAATGAGTGAGTCAATCATCTTCTGTCGTTGGTGTTACGTTCTGGGGAAGAAACGGAAGTTGGGGAAGAACAGCAATCCAAAGTTGTGAAAAAGATCAAGAAGCGTGACCACAGAGCAGCCGCAATAGTGAAGGAGAGACGCTGTGGTCAGCGTTCATCCATATACGTTGTGCCCCGTGTGTTCGGCGTTTGTGCATCATGAGTCATGACAATCCACGCTCGGGATGGACAAGCATCACCCCTGAAATGGATGTAGTTTTCGAATAAAGGTATTTGTTTGTGATATTTATCGTACAGCGTAGCTTCCTGCGGCTGTTAATATATGGTAGAACGGGGGAACCACCCAGACGGGTAGGCCTAAATCGCTGCGCGCTACCCGTTGCATGTACCGCATGTGAGGGCGCGTGTACCTCTTAAATTTAAGAGGTACATTTTTAAAAAAAATGTACCTCTTGGCCAAGCGGTACTTAACCGTTACATATGCGTTACCTGGTTTAGAGTGTACCACTGATGTCACCAAAGTGGAACCAGCCACCCCACTTGGGAATCCAGCTGGGACCTTCCACATTCAACTGGAACCATTCCGGGACCATCAAACATCCAACTGGACCCAGTCCAGATTCAACTGGAACCATTCTGGGACCAGTCCAGATTTTCGCCTGGGGAGCGTTCACCAAGTGCCGGCGTTCACTTTGAGTGACCATGACTTCGAAAGGTATGTCACCCCATTATTTCGAGAATGTCGCGAAGAATGGCAGGAAAAGGTCGTGATACATAGTGCTTGTTGTGTGATGTCACAGCATATATATACAACCTACAAGAGGTTATTGTCTCTACTCATTTAAAAACGTTCCAAACATGTGGGGTAATTCCTTTGAAAACATGACCGAGTCAGTCTATCGGGCAGCCGTTTACCGGTAGCTGTTTCTGTAAATTACTGAAGCTGTTTGCTAATCTCATTCGCCTATGTCAGCCTATCTCTTGACAGTGATATACAATTTTGATTGAAAAGCATCTGGATAGCAACTGTCTATGCCATTTCCTCGTTTTACGTCATTCGCTCCTGTCGCATTATGAAAATCGTGAGGCATCCAAGTGGAAGTTTGTTCCTAGTATATTGTCAACTGTCTGTTCCTTGCCTTTTTCTTATAGTTAATATATTTTCCCACCGCTTTTGCCACAACAGCTGGGTGCAGAAACGTGAAGTTTGTTATTTCAATTAATGAATTCTTATATATGTAATTGTCTAAGTGAACTGTCGATTTATACCGCATTATGCGGTCTTTAAAGATGCTACACACAGTCGGAGACGGCTTGTGCGCCGCGTGGAGAGAGAAGTTGCCAGAAGTATCCAGAGGATTACGACGCAAGGGACATGTTTTGTGAGAGCGACCGGTAGTGCCCAGACTGGCTCTGATGGCCCATCAACATCAGGGGGGAACCACTCACTTGAAGTGGTTATACAAGATTCTGCTCACATTACCGAGAGACTGTCTCACCTTGCTGAAGTACCCTTGCAATACGTTGTGCACCCGGTGCGTACTACTAGTGGTGAAAACAGACAGAGTGAACTTCCAAGTACACAGGAAGTCGCACGCACAGCATCGCCTTCACAGATATTTCCTCACGAACAATCTGAATTTGGAGGCAGCTCCACGGATGACTTGTGTACCAAGCTACAGGAGTGGACCTTAAATCATCACATTTCGCATGACGCTCCCTGCTAAAGCTTCTACGAACGCACCCCTGTTATACCTATCTTCCAAGCTGTGCTCGAACATTATTGCGAACGCCTAGGCATAGCTCCCAAGTAGTTGAAATGTGCAGTGGAAAGTATTGCCACTTTGGACTTTCATCCGGCCTGCAGTATTCACTGCAGAATGTAATACAACTGCCAGAGTCTCTCATTCTGCATTTCAACATAGATGGACTCCCAATGAGCAGAAGCACCAGGGACCAGTTTTGGCCCATTCTTTGCAGGATTGTGAACTGTGGTGATGGGGTTCCCTTCTTTGTTTGCACTTTTTATGGGAAGAGCAAGCCCCAAGATGTGAACATCTTCCTATGCCCATTTGTAACTGAGCTTCAAGAGATCCTTAGCACTGGAGTGCAAATTCAAAACAAGCAGATACAAGTCATAGTGAATGCCATTGTCTGTGATGCACCTGCGAGGGCATATATCTTGTGTGTGAAAAGCCATGGCGGATTTTACAGTTGTACGAAATGCACTATCAAGGGCATATACAAGAATAGTAGGGTGTGTTTTCCTTTCGCGCAGAGTGAGCAGAGAACAAATGACAGTTTCAGAAATTTTGCTCAGAGGGAACATCACACTGGAGAGACTATCCTAACAAAGCTAGCTATTGATATCGTCACCAGTATACCCCTTGATTATATGCACCTGCTGTGTTTGGGTGTTTTACGGAAGTTGCTCCAGCTTTGGTTCTCTGGTCCAAAGACACAGTTCAGGCAAAGCTCGAGGACGTGCCTCGAGGTGTCACATAAGCACATATCCCTTCGTCACCACGTTGGTTCTGATTTTATGAGGAAGCCGAGAAGCTTAGTTGAACTTGACACCTGGAAGGCAACAGAGTTGAGGCTGTTCCTGTTTTACACTGGGCCAGTTGTGCTTCATTCCAGTCTTCCAAGCCAACTGTATCAAAACTTCATGGTGTTACATTGTGCAATGACCATCTTAGCAAGTGCCAAACACCTGGAGAAGCATCTCGAGTATGCAAGGGAGCTGATGCAGTACTTTGTGACAACGTACACGTCGATCTATGGTGAAGATCGTGTTTCTTATAATGTTCGTGGGCTGCTCCACCTGTCTGATGATGTAGAGAACCATGACACGTACAGACTCGTGGAGTGCCTTTCCTTTTGAAAACTTTATGCAGCAAGCCAAACGACATCTCAGGAAACCGGAACGTCCGCTAGAGCAGCTGTATAAGGGCGTTATGGAACACAGAAAGGTTCCGTCTCCCATATGTGCCAAAACTGGTAGTGAAGTGGTCTTCAGCCTCGAGCACAATATAGGACCATTTTCAGTACTGTGTGTAGGCCCGCAGTACAAAAAGGTTGTCATTCCCCAGAAATATACTTTACGAAAGAGCTGTGGGGACAACTGCTGCATCCTACTCGACGGCAGTGTAGTTGCGATTGAAAACATTGCCTTCTACTCTGTGACAAAGAAACCATGTATAATTGGACGAAAGTTTCTTCATGTGACTGACCTTTACACGTTTCCCTGCCCCTCTACATCTTTGAAGGTCTGTCTGGTTTGGGAGCAGAACGGTATATGCGTCTTGGCACTCGATGATGTAGCAGGAAAATGTGTCATGCTTCCATATGAAGGAAAATGGGCTATTTTCCCACAGCTCCATGGACAGCCACTCTTACAGGATGTTTTTGCGTCACTGTGAACCCTCTTGGAATGCAGCACATACTGTTCCTTTTTTTTTTTTGTTACAGATTTCTTTATGAAAAGGTGTGAGACCAGTGGAGAACACTTATGCAGGCAGGTTTTGCAGCTGGGCTGCCATAGCATCAGAACGCTTTTGCAACTACTTCACAACTAATTAGCTAATAGTAATTTATTAGATTATTAATTTGGTGTTTTTTTTATTTGAGATGGTTGAATTGTAGTCATTCTTTATTCGAATACATAGTCGCTGTTTTAACGTCCCAAGTAAGGAATGTACTTTGAGAAATAAATAGGTGATATAACCCGCCTGGCAAAATGGTATCAGCGCTGCTCTGAGACCTTTTTAATAAGAAAATCTGTAACGGATAGAAGAGAACACCCTGTAGAACCCAAACACAGATTGTTATTCTGATCAGCTCCACCAACCAGAACTGCCATCATTTGCTTGCTAAAGGTTTGTGCATTTTCGAGAAATCCTAGTATGAATATGGTACTTTTGATCGCTTAGTGTGTGATTTTTGAATATTTTTCCATCAAAATTTGCATGCCTCCGCATTTAGCTTGGATGCACTGAGCTGTGTATCTCCTATTCACTACCACGTTCTGTAAACGTCTGGCTTTTGTAATGCAGTGAATCGTTACTGTCTCTCATTCAACGTTGTAATTGAACATTCTGCGCAGGGAAAAACAACTTTCTCATCGTGAAATTTCCTGGAGAAAACAACGACGTAGCTGTGGTACATGCAAGCTGGGTGGACGGGATGTTTTGTTGGTGGCCACCTGAGAAGAATTCAAACAAACTGAGAACTATGGTAATCAAGGGACAAACACCAGCGCAAGACTGGAGAAGAGTGGAGTGCGGTGTGCTAGATGGATTTAGTAAGTGCCTGTCCGAAGTTTCTTTACACATGTGTGCGTCCGAGCTTCATGTCGTTTCTGCTTGTATCACATCCAAAAGGACCAAGCCCATGTCCTGCATTTCTCCCACCGCTAGCTCGTCAAGGAGTTAACTGTGTGAGCTTCCCAAGCTGAAAGACAACCTAATGTGATGATTTTATTTTGGAAATAGGCTCCTATGAAGATGCAAGGAAAAAGCTCCCTGCAGCTGAACAGACATCAGACTTGCAGTCGGATGCAGAGCCAAAACGTGTGCGAAGGAAACCGTCTCGACTGATACACAGCAGCAGCTCTGATAGTGACAGTGGGCAAGCAACATTGCCACCTCCTCCAGGTATGATATCTATACCTCTGTTATTCAACCGCTCCCATTTTGCTGATGCCTGCTGATGCTTGCAAAAATATTGCAGTGATCATGCCCCTTGTGCACCTCAACCTTCTGTTCAGTATCTGCTGTGGGCATGTTCCAAGTTACACTTAGGACACACGAGTACAATAGGATGAAACAACAACTGAATTGACCCAGTTCACTTTTAACAGTAAACACCTTGTTTACTGAGCATTGTACACCAGCAACTGCTGAGGTCAAAATGTAGTTGAAGTAGCTCCGAGTTCTTGGTTTGGCAACTTTTATTCCTGGGCCATTCCACGCCTAATGATCCAGAGGTGGCGCTCAAAACCCCGCTTGGAATTTTATTTCAATTCTTTTGGTTGTTCCTGAGGGCTCAGAATGCAACATATTAATAATAATTGGGGGTTTACGTCGCGAGATAACTGAGATCTCGGAACGCAACAGAACATTGTTTCATTCTAAAGAAATTTAACTTTATGGAACGATTACAAACACATCTTTCCCTCCTTCGAGACCCGACGGTTGCTCAGTGAGCGCTCAACAACCTTACCATCATGTGTCCCAACGGAACTTTTATCCAGCTCGGGGTGCTGGTTCGTGCGAGACAATGAAAGACATGGAGACAGGGGTCCATTCCGGCTTTATGGTACAATATAGTTCTTTTTGACTGTGGTGGCATCCGCCAGTCGGGTCGTTGACATGAGTAGAGTAAGCACGACATGAACAGTAATGAAGTATTACCTGCACTGAGTACAAGTGGAGGATGCTTTCACTCAGTAAGTTCCTGTGGCGCGCCATCCTTTTGTTCATCCTTTTTCGTTTTTTCATGTGTGTGTTAGTGCATTCCTATTGGAAACAGAGTAGCATCTTTGTAGCGTGCACTCCCCTTGCACATATATAAACCTTACTTAGTATCTGCAATATACGATGTTTTGTTTTGTGCACCGACAGTGCAGATGTGCGTACAAGAAAAAAAAATTGTCAGTCATGGGTGCCATAACTTTCAATATCAAATAAGCTATTTCGGGTCATTTCTAGTCTGGAGAAAAGTATGGCACTGCATTATCCAGGCTAGGTCTATGTTTATTTCGTTGTCGTCTTGCATAGGAGGGATGTTTCTCTGAAATAAGTGTCCCCTATGTGGAAGATGACCGTGAAACAAACTTTAGATGAGCTGGGCCTGAGCAATGCAGTGAAGCGTTGTACACAACAAATTCCCGGAAATAGCCTATCTGAAAACGTTTTTCTCTTAATGTATATCTAAACTGTTGAAGTATGAAGCGAAAAAATCGCTCATAACAGCTGCTCAGCCGGCAAGAGCAGTGGATAGCTAAATGGATCTGCTAGCGATCTGGAATGTGCTAACACATGCATGCAAAAAATAAAAGGAACAATGGCGCACCCCAGGAATGTACTGGAGAAATCATTATCCGCTTGTGTTATTTGCAGCCAGTACTTGATCACTGTTAATATCTTTTTTATGCCACCCATATCAAGAACTCGACTGACGCGTGCCGGATGACACACGTCTAAAAGCAAGCAAAGAGTACCATAAAGCCTGCATTGAACCCCTATCTCCACCACGAGCAGGATAAAAGTTTCATTGATGCAAAAGATTGACAGATTGATGAGCGCTCACTGCACAACCGTCGGGTCTTGAACGAGGAAAACTCGTGTGTGCAATCGTTATTTTCTGTTCAATAATGCAACTGCTTAGTGTTTTATTTCCTTCTTCTGTTTTGTGACTTAGCCAGCCAGTTTTTCCTTCACTATGCTGCGCCTCAGTGCATACAAGTACCTTCAGTTGAAAAAGTGTAATCTGAGTTCAACAAAAAGTGCTTCTGTGACATTGTTGCTATATCTTGCTAGGAAGACGTTGCATCCAATGGCACGTTGATCATGCTTCTTACCCAACCCCCCCCCCCCACCAAATGTTTCGTTAAAAAATGTGCATCTTGTAAAATTTTCACAACTTTCCAATTTGTTACTGCGGTTTACAGTGCACCCGCGGGAATCCACATTTTGTTAAAAATACAACACAGGGGTTATCCGCCAAAAAATTTGAGGAAGAGATTTCTAAATTTTACGCTGCAAAAAATTGTGAACTTGCACGTAGCTTGCAAATTTCGCGCATGCCACAAGCGTCTAGCCCGTCTGGCCCCGAGCGCAATGGTAAAACTTGCTTTGATACAGTAAAATGGACTGTCACCAATCAAATACAATGCTTTCTAACATACTCTGTCCCTTTTATGGGCCGTAATGTCTGCTCAAAACAGCGTAGGTTTAAGCATCGTCCGTAAGAACTGCGCATTCGACGAGCTCTGCATCCCATAAAGTTGAAGTTCGCCAGAAAAGAGCAATGTTTTGTTGCTATCCGAGTCACACGGAAGCACCCAAAAAAATGCATATAAAATATGGGGGGGGGGGGGGGGTCGATAGGCACCTCTGGATCACTTGTGTGTGTGTGTGTGTTGAAAACATGGTTTAAAAAGCACAGTTATTGCTAGTTTCAATCCAGTGTGTAAATATGGGCAATGACTGCATATAACGCAAAGGGTCAAACCCTACGCATAAGTAATTTGTCCTTACTTTCTTGAAATTCATGGGAGAGGTTACAAAGCGTGTGAAGCAGAAAAGCCGCAACCATCCATGCAATTCTGGCATCGCAACTTCTCAAGGTATGTATTTCACGTATGTTGCTGAAATAAGTATATTATTTACATATGTGACCCCGTGGACCATTTCAGGCTCTCTCCCTGGCAGCAACATCACCTTCTACACAGACCACGATTCCGTGCACGTGCCTTCAACTCCTAGTGGTCAATCACTGAACCGTTCTTCTAGTTACCCAGTCTCTCCTGTAACTCACAGAGGTATGATGACTACTATCATAATACATATGACATCATGAATAGCAACAGGATGGAAATTTTTGTCTCTTTATCTCCGTCTATTTCGTTACACAAAGTCTAGTTGTTCCTGAATGTTTAGATTTGGGGTAAATACATGTTTGTGCAGCAAGGCGGAAACGCACTACACGCGAAAATATGAGTGAAGTTTCCCAGCACATGACCTCTATATAGGGGGTGGGGGGTAACTGTTTGTAATGCTTTCAGTACGAATGTTTGAACCATCCATACCATGTTACTCTATACTTAGATTCAGCAATACGTCTAAACAGATTCAGAAATGTAATATAATGCAGAGCCAGTAGCTAGCTTGAATGTTTCTTTCTCAGGACCTGCCAGTGAAGACCTTGAAGATGTTCTAATGCCAGAGGAGGAAGATTCTACTGAGCTGTGTCATCCAAGTCGTGGAGCAATTTTGTATAGTAAGACAGTACTCTGATTGGATGATCAGTGTGTGGGCTAATACGCTTCATTCAACACTTCAGACACTACAACCTTTGGTAGCGCTTATGAGCACTCAGCATATATATCGGTACCAGAGTTACCCAGTGACGCACGTAGCACACCATATGCATCTGCTCGTCATTCCCAGCATCGCCTGGATAGAGGTACAAGTATAAGAACTACCCCTACAGCCATAAAACATTGCATGGAAGGTGCTGATATGCAAATCCTCGCTTGCAATAATGTATGATATATTGAAGTTTTGGTCTTTGCTAGCATAGCTCAGCAGCGTGTCTTTATAGCGCTGCCTCGTTTTCAGTGTCCAACAGGGAGGCCAGTGTAAGAGTACCACCGAAACGTATCCCGGCACGGAGCGCAAGGAGCATCTCAGGTATTGTGAGGTGTTGTACAGTAGCAGGATATTTTAGATATAGCACTGTGTCTCATAGGCTTGTCTCCAATGCAGCAAGTGATAGCACTCAGGGATCTCAGTTGTGCTTGTCTGGGTCACAGCATTTTGGCACGACAGACTTGAGACAGGAGTTTGATCCTTCAGTACGTCACACTTTTGCTACGCTACCAAGAGGTATGACAGTAAAGCCTGACCTGATATTAAGATAACAACAATTGTGATTGTTCAGACCGGAGTGGAAGTTACTTGCAGAATACACAACAGGTGCCACCGACGCCACAGATTGATGCTTACATGCAAGCCTCAAATTCTCCTACAGCCAGCTTTCTGCCTAGAGGTGGTTTGACTTGAGTGATAACATTGTCCTTACAGCATGGGAATCCCTGTAACACAGTTGCTGTGGCCCTATTATCGCCCTAGGCATGTTTGTGTGAAAAATTTTCTTTCTGGTCATTAGTTATGTATCCTTGCTACCGATGTGCTTACAATGGATATTTCCAGCCGCGATTATGTATTAGCTCTCATCGCCATTCATATTCCTGGCAGGTCCGCTCTGCACATAACTGGTTTGTAAGAATCGAATTTCACACATCAGCTTGCTAAGCGAGAAAGACTAGCACTGAGAGGGTGTGGCTATTCAAACAGTTTTGAAACTGGTTTTGAAACCAGCTAGAGTGATTAGCTATTGTTAGAGTTGCACGAATATTCCAATTTCCAAATACAAATTCAACATCTGACATGATTTGTATGGTATGAAGAGTATTCACATCCTGTTTTTCGTATTCGAAATCTTCAAATACTCTCTGACTATGACTCAAATAAGGCGTAGCACCTACCTTCAGCAGAATTATTGCAAGTTTACCTCACCTGATATCATCAAAGAGTTAACTCATGCGCACATTTACTTGTATCAGTGTTGTACCACACAGCAGTGCAGTATACAACTGTATGACAGGAGATCACTGTGAAGTATCTCCCATGACAGATATGCCAAAGGAATTCTTGCAACTCTTGCACAACAAGCAATCTTTTTCATCCCCCTTCTTGTATCCATGAGTGGCAATACCCCATCTGACATGCACAACTTTAGGAGATCTTTTAATCTAAGATATTGGAATTATTAGGGCAGGAGCATTTGCAAATTGTTGAATCTGATTTACACTCTACAGAGATTATTCATATCGAATTTGCAATCTGCTGACTTTTGTAAATCTGATTCGCACAGCTCTAGTTATTACCTGAACCTGACGTTCTTTCCTTCACGTTTGAATAGCCTCCTCCCCCATGCATAGAGTCCTTAGTGTATTCCCATGGTAACACCTGTGGTTGCAGGTAATCAGCATGAACACTACAAGTTAAACTTATAAAATGTATGGAATTTGGAAGATTACATTTTAGTGCATTCACTAAGGCAAAACTGTACAGTCACATAATTACATTTTGCTTTCAGTCCATTGAAACGTTGCTCACATTGGGGTAGGAAGATATCTCACATAACAAGGTGTTTTTTTTTAAGGCAGGCTTTCTGGATATATGTCGTAATGCCCTTTTTCAGGCAGTGTATTTCTCTTACATATGCCCACCATACATTTGCAGCCTTTGAAAACGAGGTACTGAGGTTGCTCCATGCTCTAAGGGCCGTCCAAGAAGACCACTCTACACAGTTGAATGATATATCATCTGCCCTGCAACAACGCACATCACAAATGGCCACTGAGGAGAGTGATGACACTAAGCCTTATGCAGTGCTTGAGCGGTTCCTGGATGTTGACAGTTCCCCCAATGAGGAAAGCGAGATGCAAAAAATGGTGTGTCCTGTTTGCAGTTGCGTTGACCGAATCACTATCATAACTGTTGTAATACAGCTTCGATCAGCAGCTCCTTGTCACCATTTCTAACGGTCGCTAATTTCCATTCTCATCGCACTAGTGCTAATTGCTAATGAGTACAAAGTTCATGCATAATCACCAGGTGACTTCATTCAGGTGGCAATGCTTCAGAAGTACGGAGGGACAAACACGAGGGACGCAACTCAAAGAATTCTTCGTGCTCTGATGACTGATGAGGTGGCAACATCATTCAGTTGGCAAGGCGGAAAAGGGAAAATGAAATTCTGCGACCTTTTGTGCTGCAACGCCATATTCCGTGAGTTTTCCCCCTGTGCTCCATAACTGCTGTTTCTTCTAGATACAATCAGAGTTCGCGCAGTATACTAAGTTGTAACATTGCGGTGAAGTACTGAGAAATCCACCTACTCTAGCAGAATACGTAAAATTATGTATGAGTAACAGTAATAGAATACTGCATGTAAAGACACAATAAGGAAAACAGTGTCTGCCTGTTGTCACTAATCAGTCTTGTGTAACCTTCTTTGACATGCATTATGCAGTAAGTATAAAAATTATGTTTATGCTTTTGTGTGCATGATGCGTAGGATCTGACTTTTCTGGGTTATGTGTAAGCCCTGGCTTTTTACAATTATATATACCTGATTACGCTCAATACGCCCTGAAGCAAATGAGCGACTATCGGGTACTGCTGGACCAGGGGGTCCCAAATTCCCAATAACCGAAGAAAAACAGCGAAAGAAAACATTATTGTAAACACATAAGCATGATTATGAAGAGCATCAAAATAAAAACATCATGACGACTAAACTGAAAGTCAACACCTGACTCAACACGATTAAACGCAATCTGGGTTTAGTCACGTGCTGAATTTTTGAAGAAAGTTATAATTTTTATCCCTGAATTTGCTAAGAAATATAACCCGAAAAAGTCAGGCCTAGCTATATTTTGCACCGAATTTGCGGTAAGTATCAGGTAATGTGTTTGCTAGAAAATTTGACTGTACTCAGGTTCAATAGTACATGCCCTAGTGACATGGCATTTTTCTAACAGATGTGTCATAATTCTTCTAGGCATCGTGATGTCCAAGCGGCTGCTGAAGAACGCCACACGCAGCGAAGTGGAGCACAACATAAAATCGTGGCTGAGGCACGCCAAAGAGCGCCACGACAGGGCGTGTAAATAAGCGAAAGAGTGGAAGGACTAAATAAGGGCAAAAGGTGGCAGCTATGTACAGTTTTCTTGTGTGCAAATATGGAATGACTTTACAGTGTCTTAACTGTCTTGATGCATCAGTCATGCTGGTTTTGTACAACTACAAAATGCTTCAAGGGGTGACAATGATGAAAGAATGCAGAGTGTAACACTAGGACGGACAAGCACGCACGAACAGCTTAATGTGGGTAACTTAGGCAATGTCTTTCCTGAGTTCTTTCAAAAGATGACTTTCACAGGGAAGTAGGCCTATACAGGGTGTTTCACCAAAAGTCATCAAAAATTCTAACTAGCGATGTACTTGCCAGAGGATTGTGGGACTTTCGGCAATTACCTTGTGGAAACTTTTGCCATCATTAAGGAAGTCTTTGGCCAATTTTTAATTGCGCGAAATTTATTTTGTCAATTTAAGTATGAAAATTGCCAAGCGAAACTTTTTTTTACAGAAATATGAACTCCTCCACGGATCACCGCATACCCAGCAAAAACTGTTCACAATATCGCAACAGAAATACTCGAAAAAAATTAGTAAAAATGAGGCTTCAGCCCTGCCTGCATGATTTTCTCATAGGAATGTGTGCCTCAAGGAGGAAGTGTCCCCTCCTTCATTTGTTTTTCCTTGTCACCACCGTCAAGGTCAAAGCGTGGGAAATAATAATAAAGCAAGAGGCGGGAACCCTTCCTCCTCTCCCCGCATCTCCCGTACGTTCTTCTTTGTGGCAATGGAGCATGTGGGGCTAAAGCGGAATAATTTTCTTAGACTATATCTGTTGCGATACTGTGCATAGTTTTTGTTGTGTATGTGGTTACCCATGGAGGACTTCATATTTCTATTAAAAAAAGTGAGGTTCTCTAGCAATTTTCAAAGTTCAATTGAACAAAAAGTTGCACAATTAAAAATTGTCCAAAGCCTTCCTAAATGCCAGCAAAGGTTTCCAGAAGGTAATTGCAAAAAGTCCCACAATCCTCCGGCGAGTACGTCGCAAGTTAGAACTTTTTTATCACTTTAGGTGAAACACCCTGTATAGTGGCTAATGTTACTCGCAGCCATCCCAAAACAGAATAACCCCTTCTGTGACACGATGCAGAAGGGAGGACATTACGCTCTTCCGTGTTGATGTGGCTGTGAATACCGTTAGCCACCACTCACTATTCCTGATTCCAAGTGAAGTAATCTTTTTGAAAGAGCTTGGGAGAGACATAGGCTAACACATGTCGGTTAAAGTTGAATGGCGTATGTGCGTGCTTGTCTATTCTAGTGTTCCTGTTGGCATGCCTTCATTATGCTTAACTATAACCAACACTCTATTGTAAAATTTTAGTTTTTAAGTTATGGTAAGGGAACATCGCGTTGCTTTTTCGTCACCATGGTGCTACGTGTGAAGCTACCATGCTTTTCAGTCGCCTTTGAATCTCAAGTAAAACTTCACGGCCACTCTTACATGTAATAGCAGGGTGAATACCTGGAAAACTGTTCTCTTTTTATACGTTACAGCATTCCATGCGTTTCGTAGTTATGCAATGTCACCTTGACCAAAAGTAAAAGTATTTCCCGTTTGGAAAACACTAATTTTTGTGGGAATAATAATGTACCCCAAAATGTCGCTTCTGATCTTTTGCTTTGAACACATAGTTATAGTGCTAGGAACAGTCATGTGAAACTTCTGGTTTTTTGCTGCAGCTGTTTTTGTATTCCAGCTTACTATGGTTGAACTAGCACCACCTAGTTCATGCCATATTTTTTTAAACATTTACTTTTCTGCAAACGACTGTTTGCTTCAACCATTTAATTTTGGTGCCCTTTGTTAAAGGGGAAGTAATCATTTATAATACAAGTTTCAACATTGGACTTTTGACTTCTTCCTTGCTGTTTACTTTAGTTTTTTTTTTTCTGCATCAGCTGACCATGATTGAGATTGCATTAGCTTGATCATTTCATGTTTACAAAGCATTTTTAACCAACATCTTTTTGCTTTAAACTTTCCATTCAATGTTCTTCCACAGTTTCGGATATTCATCATTTCTAATGCAAGGACTCATGTGTAGTTGTTTCATGCAGCAGTTGTTCGTAAGGGTTATAGTTTTCCGTGTTAGTTTTCAGTTGTTTTTATGTGTAAAATGCTCATGGCGCACTAGATGCTATGCTCATTGATGTGATATTTTTCAAACCTATATAAAGCATAACGCGGCTTATACTTAACTAGAGCGAATATGTAAATACGTAAGGATTCTGGTTTTATGTTATGTACTTCAGCTTGCAATTGTCATTTGTGTAAGTGGGTTAAATGGCTTGGTGAATTGGCAAGCTGTGCAAGCTCCCATCCTCACAGTACAAGTTTTCACTTTAATTAATTAAGTATGTTTTATTAGTGCTTCTAGTCATATTGTGTATGTTACATACTACATCTACTATTTGCAATAAAAAAGTCATGACAATTTGAATTAAGCAACCGTGTTGCGTGATAATGTCTCATTTCCCACAATCAGGAAACCATATAGCCACGCTTCAATGCAAAGATGTTGAAGGGTGCCGAACACCTGCGGTATAGTACGCATATCCCGGCAGGTCCATATCATGTCCGTGACATGTCCCACACGAAGTCCATAGGATTGCCGTGGGACGTCTTCTGGTGGACGGTCTTCTGTTCCATGGATCTCCGCGGGACATGGCGGGATATCCCGTGGATATCCCACATTTCCCGCATGGACATCCACTGGACGTCACTGTGTTGTCTGGGTTGGTGCTCGTCGAACCGAGTCCTTTTTCTTTCTTTCCTATTGACTGCCTTCTTGA
Organism: Ornithodoros turicata; assembly: GCF_037126465.1. Classification (NCBI taxonomy): domain Eukaryota; kingdom Metazoa; phylum Arthropoda; class Arachnida; order Ixodida; family Argasidae; genus Ornithodoros; species Ornithodoros turicata. Next base: position 82,728 of record NW_026999471.1, on the reverse strand, counting down.
TTCGATCATTTTTGACTGGGAGGGCCGCCCCGGGACCTCTTCGCTTCCAGCTCAACGCCGAAGTGTTGGAATATCCGCTTTAGGTCAGACATAGATAGAGGACTGGTGAAGAGTCATTTCGCCAACGAGGCATCCCTGATTCCAGCTTCGAAAAAGTCGTTTGTTATGCTGGAGATCCCCTGAGTTATGGGCACGTTGAGAGCAGTGACCTGTGGAGGCACCCCTGCCGCCGCGGAAACCGCAGGCCCGGCCAAACCCGGAGCCGTCTCCCCCACAGATCCCCCGTCAACACCGGTGGCCATTCCAGTATCGCCAACCGCTATTTGTAATGCCGGGCGAGTTGTCACTGCCTCCGTAGAGAACGCTGAAATCGTATGAGAGGTGTCCGTAGACGAACCCCTCGAGCCAGAGGGGTCGACGACCCAGTTTGGTTGAGGTGGACTAGGTCCAACCGCCGCCAGCAGCTCGGCGAGCTGCGAAATTTCATAAGAATCACAGGAGTTGTAGTCCTGATCTGGCTCGGTAGATTGCGAAGTATTGGCGTTCAGGCCGTAGGCTTCAGTAGTTGTGCTGATAAGACGGAGGCATCCATGGGGTCTGAGGCGTCACCGGGCACGCCCGAGCCCCCCCCCCCCCCCCCCCCCGCAGTAGCAGCGCCCTCCGGGGCTCTCTCAGGAGATCGCTCTTCATTTTCATCAATAGTTCGGGTTGTGGCTGTCACAGACGAAGGCCTCTCGTGAGTTGTCTTCTCCAGTTCTCCATCTTCTTCGACCGCAGGCGTTGTTAGATTAGAAGGCGCCATCGTGTCGGGAGGAGGGTTCGTATGAATGCAACAACTAACGGAAAAGAGGCCCTGACGCCAGGTTCGATTCCTGGCGTCAGCGCCTCTTTTCCCTGAGTTGTTGCATTCATTGATTTCCGGGCGTATGAGGCTTACATGTTTGTGTCGTCCCTAAGTGTGGTCTGCCTCGGCCAAATCTCTTTGTTTACGAGGGTTCGTAGTTCCTCCGTCGGAACCCTGTCCATTCATTGGAGTAGGGGCCAGTGTTACCGTGCGTGCCGTAGCTTTTGAATGCTTTTGCTTTTGCACTGCTGGATGCTTTTGAAGCCCCCTGGAGGATCTTTTTGTATCTGTCCTGGTGCCATTGCATTCGAATGCTCATGAGGGACCTTGATGTGAATCGTTTGGCGAGTTCTTGATTGATAAAAGCATGGTTGATCAAGGTCACCTCTAAATTAGCCAGAGCACGAAGTTCGAAAACGGTCCATTTGCCACGTTAAATTATTTCCTGTGTTCAGGCAACATTGCTTCCCTGGATTCCTACCCTCTCAGATTGGTCCTTTAGGGGGGCCGACGCCGCCAGCCTATCTGAGTTTGTAGTAGGCGCCGCATTGGCTGCCGCTGGCTGCGTGGCAGCGGGTCGTCTTCAACCACATTTCGTCATGTGTGAAGATATCGAGCGGACAAGGTTGAAGACTCCCTCGTTACAGATGTAACATTTCCAAGGGATTTTGATGTTATGTGCCGCAGCATAGTGCTCTTGAAACTTAGGGAAACTTGAAACGAGGACGGAGCCCCACAGGCATCGCAGGACAAATCCTGGGGGGGGGGGGGGGTAGAGGATCACTCTGTCCTGATTCATTGTCTAAAAGGGTAACAGGACATGTCGTTCATTCTCCAGCAATTAACCACCTTAGAGAATTATGTCGCCGAGCAGAAAGAACGGCTCGTCGGACAGAGCGACTTACGGACATTGTGGAATACCGCCGGATGAAAGCTAATGTAACACAAGAACTTAAGAAAGAGGACAGGAAGCATTGGCGTAAGTTTTGTCACCACTTTTCGCCGTTTGACCCGGCCACGAAGATCTGGCGGACAATCCGATCTCTGAAGGAGGCGCCACCTCAAAAGAATCCTCTCGCGGCCTTGGCTATCGTTAAGGGTGTAGGCGACAACACGCTAGCGACTTTTGTGTGGTATTAACGACACCGGCGGCTGCCTCGACGGCACGGCTACACCGCAGTTTTGTCCACAGTTTGACGGCTGAGCTTCACCAAGACTGGCCCCGTCCACCGGAAGTTATGGACCGCGTCTTCACACTAATCGAGCTAACCCTGTTGGAAATTCCTACTTGACTAGTATTGACTTGACTGGTATTGCAAAGAATCATCATCGCGAAACTTCCAGGGCAGGCACGAAACGGTACATCTCATCCTGGCGCATGCTGAAGAAGAAGCAAGAAGCTTCCAGACACATCGCCTGCTCTCTGGCAAACGCACGTGCTGTTTCTAGACTTTTCGGCGCGACGCTTAAATGCTGAGTGCGCTCCAAGCTGGAGCATTCATTCTTTGGACTCAGTTGTGTTCAGAGAGCGATCACTCTTGTGTTTTGCTACCAAGTAGTCTAATAAACCGTTCGCTGTTTATTCGACGACTCGCCGACCCATTTCGCTTCGTGACATTTCTGGTGGAGATGCAGGGTATTCCTTGTCCAACTGCCTGGAAAGCCAACTGCGACAAAGCAGAAGACAGCTTGGTCTGCGTGCAGAATTCGGTCCATTAGAACCCCCTAAACGCAAGAAGAAGATGACTGCGGAGACCAGTACCCAAGTGGCGCAACCTGTTGCCACGCCCATAGCCCCTGCACGGTCGCCGAAGACATGCAGCGGGGAGTATTACGACGACGTGGACGATTGGGTCGACCACTATGAGCGGATCGCCAAGTTCAACAACTGGAGTGACGACCAGAAGCTCGTCAACGTCTATTTCTCCCTGGAGGGCACCGCGAAGACATGGTTCGAGAACCGGGAGACTTCGCTCACGTCCTGGGACGTCTTCAAAAGCAAACTCCGCGAGGCGTTCGCTTTTCAACAACGAGCTGAACGAGCTGAACGCGCTGAACATCTGCTCCAGAGACGGATCCAGCTGCCAAACGAAAACGTTACAGGCTTCGTCAAAGATGTGTTGCGGCTCTTCCGGCGAGCTGACACCAAAGCATCCGAGGAGAAGCAGGTTCAGCGACTCATGAGGGGCGTAAAAGAAGAAATTTTTCGCGCCCTGTCCCGGGATCCACCCGCCACGACCGACGCTTTTCTGGACGAAGCCGTCCGCATTGAGAGGACCCTGCTCTCTCGCGCTACCGTCAACGAACGACACCAGGGCTACGAGGCTTTCTCCACGACCGCTGGCCTCGACGTCGGATGGCTCAGACAGCTGATTCGAGAGGTGGTACGCGAAGAAGTACGAGCTCTCCTCTGTCCTGAGAAGGCTCAAGACCCTTTGTCTTCGATCGGTGCGATCATCAAGGACGAGGTTCGGCAGGCAATCCAGACATCGTCAACCGCCAACCCCGACGCCGAAGTACCGAGACCAACCTACGCCGCCGCTGTGAGACAGGTGACTGTGAAACTCGTCCATCGTACTACGGAAACAGTTGGACGCCTCCTCGGCCTGTCCAACCTACTCCGAGCGTCCCGCCACACTCTCAGCCGTTTTGCAAAACGGACGTTTGGCGGACTCCCGACTTCAGACCTCTCTGCTACCACTGCGGAGAGGTCAACCACGTCTATCGCCGATGTCCCTACCGACGACTTGGCCTTCCCGGTTTTTCACCCGACGCCCCCCGCCCCCAGCGCCGTAGTCGCCCCGCCGCAATGGAAGACTATCTACGGCAGCAGAATGCTTCTGCTGGCTGGCCACGCGACCTGTCCCCGAGCGTCCCCCACCGCATCAGGTCGCCAGGAAGAGCACGTTCACCGTCACCGGCAAGACGACCTGTGTGGCGCAGCCCTCACCGGGAAAACTGAAGACTGCAGCTCCGGGAGGTGAAGCTGTGGACCGACGACAAGTTACAATTCCTCCAACTTGACGAACAGCAACGCAGCACCAACACGACGCTCGAAAAATTACCAATAACCTGAAAATACTCATCGACGGCCATGAGATGATGATTCGTGGCAGTATTATGACACCAGGTCCTACATATGATGAAGGAACCTACATACAAATAGGAACCTGTTTAATTGTGGGTCCTACATGCAAATGCGATCCTACATATAAACAGGATCCTATTTGGTTGTGGGACCTACGTGCAAATGCGATCCTACATATAAACAGGATCCTATTTGATTGCGGGACCTACGTTGGGTCCTACATGCAAATAGGTTCCTACATATAGTCTAAAATGGTGGAATTCCAAGTCTCTCGTGGGGATCCCGTATAATTTGTGCACCCTATTGCGCTGTGTATATTAGGAAATAACAAATCATTCAGCTTCTTTCTTTTTTTATTGATATCGTTCATCATCCCTCTGACATGTCTGTTGAACAATCACACTCTTGCCTGATGTACATGCGATGATACACCGTCTTCAACACCTTTACAGATCATGCTAGATGATAGCTCTAAGATATATTTCTTGGAGGCATCTGAAACAATAAAGCGACTTAGGAAGCTAGATTTAACAAGGAATAATGCATTATGTGTCAAATAAAATGTGCCAAACACCGTGCACAGGTTAACCAGACTTCCCACATATGCTGTTACTTGAGGTCCAAAGACAATTGTTTTGTTTGTTAGCAGCAAGATCAATGAACTATGACAGCTGGGGCTACAGCAAGAGTGTCAGTAAGGCATTACCTGTACAGGGTGAAAACAATGCACGTTGAGTTATAATATCCGCGATTATTTACATTCTGTGCATATTTCTTCCACACTCGGGGAAAATATGCATAATAGACACATGACATCTTCAACCTGATGTTAAGTGATGATACATGTATCATCATATGTTACATTGAGCACTTCTTGCGAAAGAGGCAGAGATGCGGAATTCTGTGGCACTCTCAAATTTAACTTTCGATGAACCTACTGAGTGTCTCAGACCAAGAGGAGTAAGAAACACAGGCGTTACCTTGTTCCAGAGTTAATACACCACGCAACTCCTCACATGACTGTTGTTTTTGTGCATATAATCGAATTATACTTAGACAGCTCACCCATCGTTTTGTTTCGGAGGCGAGCAGTACCCTCGAATTCGCGGAAGTGGGCGCGACAAGCAATATATAGTATTTGTTTTCTCTTGGAAAGGGAATGCTAGTACCTTTCGAAGCTTTTTGGACTGTGAGCTTTTCCATTTCTCTGTTTGCTTTATTTAAACCACCGCGCTCTGCGTCCGTTATGGGAAATACCAGAAACGGGCACAGAGGGGAAACAGGGAACGAAATAGTTATGTGGTGGCCACTCTCTATAGTTACGGGTCCGTTAATGGTGCCGACGCACGGGCACCTTCGAGCTGCATTGAGCCAATGCGCATCAAACTCAATGCAGATCAGGCGTAGACAAACGGGCACCGTTGAGCAGGATCGAGCTTCAATGCAGCTCGGCTCAATGCAGGCCCCGAAACGGGATCGGGCTTCTCAAGCTGCATTCAAAGCACTCTCGATCACAGCGAGCGATCTCCGACCGCGCAGCGTGTAATCTCGAACCGCGCGGTCTTTGCGGCTATTGGCTATTGCGCTGCAATCCAACCCGTCAATGCGCATTCAGATTGGCCCGTGTAGCTGCGCAAATGTCGAGCACTCTTGAGGAAGTCAATGCGGATCGGTCTCAAGCAGCATAGAAAGTGCCCGTGCGACAGGGGTATTATATGCATGTCCCGAGTTATTTCGCTTGACAAAGCATCGACGGGAACTGTGGTAGTGCTGAGCGCTCATTCTTTCGTCCGTGTGCTCTGAGTTCGCTTTACACTGACGTTCAAATGAAGTACGCTTGCTATGCGTACGAAGTATGGAAGTCCGACGTACGAAGTATACTCATGGCAGGAGTCCAATTAAATTCGCCGACTTTGGGATTATTTGTCGAAGCGGATTGTCTATTTTACTCGCGGCCATACCACGTGACAGTAGCAACCGTATGGTTGATTTTGGGGGGATTCTGAAACGATTTATTTTTAACGACATATTCTTAACCGGGGATTTCTTAGCGGTTTTATTTACACGGGGATATTTGAGCGATTATTTTTGTGCGTTGATCTTTAAGCATATATTCTGGGAGATTTATTATTAACCGTGACTACTTACACGTTTATTTTTGAAAGGTTATTTTTAAGAGTTTCAAACGGGATACACCACATGGGAACGCCGGCTCGTCCCCGGGACCCGAAAAAATCACCTATGCCGCACTGTGAAACCTTGACGGATGACACTCCTTCATGTGTATAATACATCTTGGCAAAAAGAATCTTTACCACCTACCTGGAAGGAGGCATTCGTTGTTCCCATTTTGAAACCAGGCAAGCCCTCAAATGCGCTATCCTTCTTTCGCCCTGTGAGCCTGACAAGCTGCATGGGAAAACTGATGGAGAGAATGGTTTTGCATCGCCTCGACTGGTGGCTCGAAAAACAACGTGCGTTCCCTCAAGAAATGGGTGTATTCCTTCGCCACCTAAGCTCCATCGAGCCAGTTCTCGACCTAGTCTCTACAGTCCAACATGCTCGTGCCCATCGGCGGATCGTCCTATCGGTTTTCCTCGACATCAAGCGCGCATATGATACCGTCTCGCACATCTGTGTGCTGCACGCCTTGCGCTCGTTTGGGGTATCAGGTCGGCTCTTCATGTGGCTCCAAGACTTCTTTACGAACCGAACTGTCGCTGTCCGTACGTCCCAAGACCAAAGCCCTCAGCATCCTGTTCATCAAGGAGTTCCCCAAGGAAGTATTCTCAGTCCGACACTCTTTAATGTGGTGATGGCCCGCCTACAATCAGTAATTCCTCGCAAAGTGTCGTTTTCCGTGTATGCAGATGAGGTCGCCCTTTGGACAGTAGGAAAATCACGCCCAGTCATACAGCGCCGCCTGCAGTTCGCTTTAAATAACGTCCATACGTACCTCACGCACCTCGGGATGGGCCTTTCACCCGAAAAGTGCGTCGAGCTCCCTTTCATGTGCAAAGCTATGACCAATTTCCCTCTTTGGGTTGGTGCCAAGAAGCTTGAGCCGGTACGCTTCCACCGCTTCCTTGTCGTGGTAATCGACTCATACTTGCGCTTGGCTCGCCACATTAAACACCTTGAAACTAAAGTGCAGCGATGGCTCCTTGCAATTCAACATCTTTCCGACTCAGGATGGGGTTGTGATCAGCGTTCCTTGCTCGCAGTTCACGCGGCGTTGGTGAGGGCGACTGTGATTTACAGCCTTCCTATTCTGCTCAAGATATCAACAACATCATTGAACAGCCTTCGGTCCCTGTTTGCTCGAAGCTTTCGTCGATGCCTCGGAGTTCCAAGAATGGCTGAAACACGGCAAGTACTGGTTGAAGCTGGTGAACTCCCGGTAGAGGTTCAACGTGAACGTGAAACCGCTCGGCACTTCCTACGTTTGCGTGCTCACATTTCCGGTCATCCGCTCCTCAGGAAAATTCGATACCGCACTGAAAGCGACTTCTATCGAGAAGCGCAGAGGACACGCCAGACCCTCACTGGTTTCATAGCTAAGGTCATTATACCACCGGAAGCATCCTGATCTCTGCCGGTACCGCCGACTTTCGTAAGCCTCCCGAACCTCCTGGAAAGAAGAGATCAGGTCCCCCCTCAAGTCCTCCGAGCCCATTTTCATGCTCTGGTAGACGAGAAGTTTTCTACGTTTACGGCAGCATATACAGATGGTGCATTCCGAAACAAGAAGCCCGCCTCAGGATTCGTCATACCATCCGAAGGCGTAGTGCAAGGACGACGCCTTTCACATCCCACCTCCTCCACAGCTGCGGAACTCTATGCCATCCTTTTCTTTCTACAACGCATCGCTGATTTTACACCGCGGGAATGGGCAGTCTTCACAGACTCCAAATCTGCACTGGAAGCTATTGAAAATTCTTGCATACGAGGCCCATCCGCACCCCTAGTCAAAGATGTGTTAATGACATACCACACTGTCTACGCAGCAGGCCACAGACTAGTTCTCCAGTGGGTCCCAGCCTATTGCGGTGTCGTGGGGAACGAACAGGCCGACAGCGCCGCAGAAGCAGCGCTCTCGTATCGGAAACGGACCAGTATTGTTCTGCTGAGAGGAGACCGCCGTTCCATTCTGCGACGCCTCGTGACACCCGTGGCTTGCCGCCAATGGACAACAGACATTCTCCCCCATCTATGTTGAGCCGAGTTGATCCAACACTCGCTTTCCGCATGCCACGAAACACCTCCCGTCAAGGTGCTGCATTAATCCACCGAATGCGACCCGATGTGACCTTTACAGCTCAGTGGCGTTACCGCTTGAGACAAGTTAACTCTCCCACCTACTGCCACTGTGGTGCTCTTGAGGATTCGGAGCATATTCTTCTTCATCGCCCCACTACCAACATTCCCGAACAGCACTCTCCGAGTCTATTAGTCAGCTGGACTCTCGCCCCCTTTCCCTATCGAAAGTGCTTGGTCCCTGGCCCAATTCAGCCCAGCAACGATCTGCGCTCAAAGCTCTTTCGACATTTCTGGACACCATCGGACTTCGATCGTTATTGTGAAGGGGCTCATTATTTTATTCCCCACATCCCCACCAGCAATAGGGTACAGTATCGCCTCCGGTGATGAACCTCCCCACTCTCCATCTCAAAATAAAGTTGTTGTTGTTGTTCCTTACTGCCGCCTATCACTCGTTTTTGAATGAACTGTATTTCAAAAACATGGTGAGTGTGATACTTGGTCGTCGTTTGTGTCATTCAGCTTTTTTTAAATACAAATCTCTCTTATATGGAAGAGATACCAAAACTCAACCCAACGTGGGTCGTCTTCTGCGTCCGCTCCAGGCCGACTCCCTACTTCACCGGTGGGAGACCACCGTCGTCATGCGTCCAAAGACTCTATAACTTCTTACGCTGCCTTCGAGAGCTATGATAGATATGGCTCCTATGTCTCTTCTGCTGAGTCCTAGGTCCAGTAACATGTCGGAACTCGCCTTCGCCCATATACCGCGGAACGAGAGCGTTATGCTTCCCACGAGCGGGACCTCTTCAGAGTCGACCTTCACTTCGGAGAGTAGGTCCTGATTACCGTACTTGAGAATCTTGTGTTGGTGGGCAAGTTCGAGGGCAATGCCCGTTACTACTACTTCTTCCCCGTTGCCCGTTCCTCCATCAAGTATGGCTACCTGGGCACCCCTCCTCACTACGAGGTCCGGCTTCAGAATGCCTTCCGGTACGGTGTATCTGGGCTCGATATATGCTGTCCATCCACACTCCTGGAGTCTCTTCGCCACGAAGCGCACTATGTTGTCGTGTCGTTTCGTCCGTGCCCCGTGCGTTCTATGGCACATCTGCAGAATATGCGAGAGGGTTTCTTCGGACCTGCAGCCCGCCCTACATTCTCTTGCTCCATCGAGGCCGCGCCCGGATCGGGTGCGGCACGGCAGCGCATTGATGGGGATCTTCACGCAATCGATGAACTGGCGTCCAGGGAGGATTCTGGTCCCCTCTGCAATCCAACGGTGCGCATAAGGGACGAAGACGGCATCTGCGAGAGCTTTACCGTCATTCGTGGCGTGGAGAGTCGTTGCCCAGTACTTGTGTATGTGGATCTTCGTTGATAGGAGATGGCCACCATGATGGGATGATATCTTGGCCCTCTCGAGAAGTGACCTCATGTTCTCGCACCGGAGCGCCTCTCGGACTATGGGGTGAGAAGGTCTGGTAAACCGTTGAAGGCGCTGACGCTGCTGAACCGGGATGGAGACCCGTAGGGAGGGGATGTCAAGGCCACCGTGGGTAGTAGGGGCATGGAAAAAAGCAGTTGGTGGTGTCATGGGGGAGATGTAGCCATCCGCGTACTGCACCGCGAAAGGTGGTGTCGAGACGCTGGAGTTGCTTGACGCTCCAGCGGCCAAGGACAAGTCTGTGACGTAGTCGTGGAAGCAGGTAGTACCGGAGAATTACTAACTTCTGCTGAGGCTTCAAGGGTGACTTCCGAACCCGGATCAGCAACTCCTCCGCTTCATGTAGGATGGGGCAGGAGTCGGTTGACTGGAGTGGGGCGGGTTAGTGCTAGGAGCCTGCGCCGCACGGCGAAGGCTTCTCCTTTGTCTGCGTTCGGAATATGTACGTAGTAGATTTTAACTCTACCCGGGGCGGCAACCCGAGAAGAGCAAGGGGTGGGTCAGAGCTCCGTTGGTTCCCGAGGTCTGCGAAGACCAAGGGTTATCAGGTTGCACCACGAGAAGGTGGAGTTGACCACTTCCGAGGGAGAGGCTATGTGTTGCCCATCCACTCGGCTTGTGACATCGAGGCAATCCACCCAGGCAGCACAGCGCGACGACCCAATGTCGGTGCGCCGGCGGCGACCGACCCGACCGGGTCGGCTCCCGACCATGGTCCGGCATACGGTTTGCAACACGGGGGATGTTAATGGTCCGTTATCGGCTGCCTGTATCGTACCCCAACGATTTCCCGAGGTGCAGCCAATGCACACTTACAGGTACCTCCTACCCCCCAAGCAAGAGTTAATTTGCGCGATTTTTAAAAACAAAATCAATATGTCATTGTAGAAAACTCTTTATTGCATCCTAGTCACAAGATACATGGGTTCTTCAATGCATCACTTCACCAGCAATGAAAAAAAATGAGTGTTACATTGAAAGTATATAACCACCAGTCCCGCATATGTACTGTTTACTTCACAAATATTCACTTAACACAGGTTATATGGAACAGAGATAGAAGTTGGAACTCGTTGCCAGTTAAGTTAGACTGTTGAAAGATGGAAGTCATTGAAAAGATTAGCCAGAACATAATTGTAGGCCGGTTCCACGTTTGCTCAGACAGGGAGGTCTCATGGACCTCCTGAATTTTCATGATTTTATATATATATTTAGACGCTCATCGCAGATGATGATCAATATTGGTAAAATTAATCATTCCGTGCAAAAAATCGAGAAATTCAGCCCTAAATCCGATTGTTGTAATTTTGCTGTGTTTGCATGTGTATACATCCTGAGTTTTAAAAGATATCGTAGTGCAATTTTTTTGTGCTTTAGCATACCTACCTGCCAGCACTCCGAGCGCAAATTTAAGCGCACATAGGTGCAAGACTGTATCGTATAAAAAGCGGCGAACATGCTCTGTCGCGCAGTTTCGTTCAAACTTCGACGCTTCTTGCTCTGGCTGTAGATATCTCCGACACGTTCGTACGCCATAAATCCATGTTTATTTCGAAATATGCCTAAACATTTGCCTATTTCAGCACATGTCGCTAGGAAGTATATGCAGGATAGATATATCAGACGAAAGAGCATAAAAAGCTGAGTGAGCTGATACCAAGTATTGCGATCAGGGACATCTATAGCCAGAGATATCAGGCGTCGAAATTAGGACAAAAGTTTATGCTCTACGAGTTGTCCCCTACATACATATCGTAGAACCGTGCCTGCTAATCCTGCTACTCAATGCCCTCTATCATTATCAATACACTGCTTATCGTTAAGATGCGCGATACCTGAGCTTCCTAATGCTCGGCTAAAACATAATTTGTAACATTCACCGTGTAACAACGGGAGTTAGTCGCGCCGTGCACGTGCCATCTTTCATCTCAAGTCATGGGGGGAGGACTCAGCCTGCGATGTTTGTAGACCAGAATCAAACAAAAGGAACTTTGGACTTTCTTCAAGTTACTTTGACGAACTTAACCCCCCCCCCCACCCCCGAAACAAAAGAAAAAAGGAAATGAACGAGCTCCTCAAGAAGTTACTGGAGCTCAAAAGCAAAGAGCTATGCAAAAAGTTACTGAACATAGCTAAGCCGAGTAGCCTAGTTACAGTATCGAGTTACTCGTAACGAGTTACGCCCAACAACATGGAACACGTGAACTTGAGAATCCGTACTACATGTGTCATGATCGTTCTATACCTTCTTTAAGAAAATAGAATAAATATTTGCGCACCTTTGCTAATACGAGGGCAACATACACACAATTTGGGAACCACAATCTAAGAAAAAAGGTGTGAGAAGGTGGTAATTTCCTTAGTTACCTCCTAAGCCAACATAGCGTCTGATAAGGGGTGTAAAAAGGTGGTAAAAGAAATTATCATCCATCCAAATTATAACAAAAAGGTGTACGCCCCCCCTCGCTCACCGAATCAGAAGGGGTAACCGTATTATTCGTGGCAGAGAGTGAGGTATAGGGGGTAGAACTTTGCAACCTTTTAGGCACAACATATGCGACAACTATTACCTCCTAAAAGGTTTAATTGCTCCACCCTTTTTTCTGAGAAGGCAGTATGGCACTTGTAGTGTGACTCGTACCCTTGTCTTTAGGAGAAATATTAATGTATCAAGAAGATGCCTTTTCTTATGGCTTTCTTGCTACGAAGGCCTCTTATTATGGATAGCTGAAGTCCTTTTAAAAGATAAACAACACAGCATACCAGATTGTATTCCTTTCAAGCAAGCATCACAGCGCGATAGGTTCATAGTGTTGTAACCGAAGTGCGGGGTGGATTCTGAAAGTGGAAGATAGCTTGAGGTCAGGGTTACACTGAGAAAGTACCGTACACCAAACCACAAGATGCACACGTTATTGAATACAGACCAAATAGCTAAACTTACAGTTTTCAGCATGACATGACAAGATCCGCTAGAAAAATCTTGACCATCATCACTGGCTCTGAGGCAGAGATCTGGTGGGGGCACTTCGGTGATACCTTCATCAAGGCATTGATTTCTTTAAGCACGCTCTGGTAGTGGTCCAGCATGACATTCTGCAAGAAAGATCAGGATAGCTTTCATTCACTCACAGTTTCAAACAAATTGACGTATCATGCGTCTATCACATTACGCACACGGATTAAAGCGGAATAATTTATTCACTTCGGAGGTTCCTTTTTTATTTTCTTTTTATTTAGAATGACTACAAAAAAAAGAACCTTGAGCTGAAGTCCTCCAGCATTCCAGTTTTGTACGCACGCAGGAGATGGAAAGCACAGCTGCAGCATGCAGTCGTCCTGAGAAATGGTTATATTTCGTTTGATCTCAAATACACAATACAAACGATTCCACACTTTACTAAACCATATTTTCACCAAAACGAAGTCCATTATCCTAAAAGCAACGCATAAGCCACAATGGATCACTGAAATCGAAACTATGCGATGCTGCGCTGCTAAGTTTCGAGAGAAGCCTTCTAGAACGGTGTTACTCATGTTGAAAAGCATCTATGAGTAACGTTTATCAATGCGAGGAATACCACAAAAAGAAATATCACTTACCACTCGATGAATCGGTTAAAAATGTTGGAATTCCTCGAAAGTTTCGGGAGCCTGGCCGGATACACTCGTTTCTCGCAGCGAGAGTGACGGGGACTCCGACAGTGCAAACACGGCTGCATGATCGAGGAACATCATTGGCCAGATTCGAAACTGTCGGTTACGTGATTGCATCACTCGGCGCCTGACAGTCTGGGAAGAGAAATCCGTTGCTGCACCCCGGTCATGTGACTGATTATCGTGAAGTCATCAGATCAGCATCGGGGAGCGATCCTATATTTTGGTCACATGACCAAGGTCAGTCCAGACCGGGAAATGATCAGAGCAGCATCGGGGAGCGATCCTACATTATTGTTTACATGACCAAAAAGGAGACCGGAGCGGGAAATGATCAGGGCACCGTCGGGGGACTACCTTATCTTCTCTTATGTTCTACCTCCTCAGTCCCCACACCGCCGGGAACCAGTCGAGCACTATCGCCCGTTCAGGAGCCGAAGCCCCCCCTAGTGAAAATGTATCTGAGAGGCCTCTCAGGGTTTTTTAAGAGGTCTGAGAGGACCTTTTAAGAAATTCTGAGAGGTCTGAGAGGACCTCTCAAGAAATCCTAAGAGGTCTGAGAGGACCTTCTACGAAATTCTGAGGGGTCTCAGAGGACCTCTCAAGCAGTCCTAAGAGGTCTGACAGGACCTTTTAAGAAATCTTGAAAGGTCTGGTAAGACTCTTTAGCACTTCTGAAGGGTCTGGCAGGTCCTTTCAAGAAATCTTGAAAGGTCTGGTAGGACCTTTCAGGCAGCACAGAGGGGTCTGAGAGGACCTCTTAGAGAAAATCTGGAAGACGTTATATAATCATTCATGTAGCCCTGAGAGGTTTGTGGGGACCTCTCAGACAGCTTTGCGACAGTGCGTCGTGCAACACCTCCCAGAGCAAGTTGCTACGTGTTTTCCGCGCCGCGGAACATGCTACCTCGTCCGCTTTGGAAAATAGATCGCAAGATTTCACGTGTTTGTGCATTATTCCTTCAAGGAACACGTGCCGTGATAACCTTGTATTGCCTTCCCCCCTTGAAGCTATTGTTCTTGCAATCCGTGCATTATTGCACTGCACGTAAGTGGAAGCGTTTCGGCCAGTCGCCAGCGGTTGAATCAGTCTGTTTTGAAACGTTGAAGTGTGAGGACGTCGGCCGCGGATCTCAAGTAATTTGCGTTTTGTCTTCGGGATTGTAACTGTTTTTGAGGTATGTAGACGATGTCTCAAATATGCTTTTGTGATTGACAGCCATTCCTCCTCACTTTAGGCTTTTACTACTGTTCGCAGACACGCATTATGAGCGCCGATAGGAAGATTACCAACCACGTAACGTTACCAACGGCGCTGGGTACCAAACGGTGTGTTATATATTTCGATGCCTACACACTGATTTACACTGACATTTTGAAGTTGTATTTCTTACAGATGAATCTCGTACGAAGTGACAGATGGTGAGAACACAAGGTGGTGAGAACCCAATCTCTCCAGTTAGTTGGTGGCTTACGCAAGCAAGGGAAACTAGACGGTGCATCGCAAGTCCCGAAGTATACGTAAAACAGATGAACTTGATCACCGAGAAGCAGAGTTCCTCAAGAATATTTTTCATCGCCGCTGTACGGACATTGTGAATATGTGTCCCATGAGTTCACGCTTTGTGGAATACGACAGTATGTGTTGATGATGACTCGTACGCTTTCGTAGACATGTAAGTGCTAAATCTAGTTTCTGTTGGTGCAATTTACCGTTTCGTGTAGTTTCTTGCGAGCGATCCTTCAACAAATATTAGATATTCACAATTCTGTAAGACATTTGAAATACTGTTACATAATCAGATAGCAGTGTGCATGCCTTGAGTGTATCTGTACAATCGAAGGAACTCAATATATGTGGAGTTTTGTGACATGTACTTGTCTGTATCTATGTCTGGTGTACCATAGCACTGTATGATTATACCACTCCGACGACAGGTGCAGCGTAGACGGCGAAATTGAACATTGATGTTCCGATGTCAGATCTGGGCATTAGCTTCTGAGAGGTCCTGTCAATCTGAGAGGTCCTCTCAACCTGAGACGTCAGCCAGAGAGGTCCACCAGCCTGAGAGGTCAGCCTGAGAGGTCCACAGGCCTGAGAGGACCTCTCAGCCTGAGAGGTCCTCTCAGTCCCATAACATATTAGACCTGAGAGGCCTCTCAGATACATTTTCACTAGGGCCCATTGCGTTCCCATTCTTTTCCCGAGAGTTTGTGCTGCCTGGGCAAACTGACCATGACGACAGGACACCCCCGCCCCCAATTCGCTGGGTTACAGATGGCTTCAACGCCATCCGGCATCAGTGGGATACCCTGCCTCCAGGCAGAGGCGAGGCAGCCCCAACGCCAGGCCCAGGCCGAACCTGGGACCCAACCCAAACCTTAGCACCCTTGGCAAGCCTTTGGGCAAACCTGGTTGCCAAGGTTGCCCCTGCTGTCGTTGTGTGATCAGCTTGCTAGCGGCTTCGCCTCTGGTGCATCTTGCGTATCTCGCTTCTTCTTCTAAGTGTGTTAGCCTTGGCAACCCGGCGGACCCACGTCCTCGTCGTGCCCCCTGGGCGGGATCCAGAGTTTTTCTGGCTCCCGGCTAAGAGATCCGCCAAAGGGTCTTCGACCCGCGGAGAAAGGAACTCGTTTGTTCTTTGACTTTTACTGAACCAGGTACTCTGCCCGGTTTCGAACCTCTCTCCACCCATTTTCCCCTGCGTCTGTGCTCAAACCCATACCGGGATGGAAGACAAGGAGATCCCCTATCCCCCTCAGAATTGGACCTGTGAACATTGTGGGTTAACCTCCTCTTCCCGAGCGAAATTCCAGGAGCACTATCTTGAAGTGCATAACACCAGAATCTCTTGGAAATGCTGTATTTGCTACGACCGTGTATTTCATCTGGTCAGGTCGATTTCATCGCACATTACAAAATGTGCACGGAGGAATCCCGTCGCCACTCAACCTACGACTGTAAATGCAACGCCTTCTGCTGAGGTGGATAGACTTGTGCCATCGGCTCCCCCGCCGGCCTGCCTTGAGAATGATGAGACCAATAGTGGGAATGGTGTTCAAGGAATTACATCCCACGGCCGGTGGACGGAGTCAGAGTTAAGAGCGTTAGCAAACCTTGAAGTGACCCTCGCAGACCACTCTTCATTAACCAGGAGCTCGCAAAGGGATTCCCTAGTAGATCTCTCATGGCAACACGTATGCAAAGGCACCAGAGAAGATATAAAGACATTCTCAGCCTGGCTCTTCAGAATCCTACCGCGGCGCACCTGGCCTCACAAGATTCCCCTGCGGCTAGAAGTCAGCCTGCAAGTGCCTGTGCGGGGGTCTCACTTGCACTGAGACCATCTGTGGAAGAAAAGATTGAATTGCAGAATGGAAACCTTGAGTTACCCGGGTCAGTGGTGTCCCTGGATTCAACTCTTCGGGAATCCGATGATCAGGTCCCTAGCAGAGTCCAGGCAGGGGCACGGGGGGGGCTGCTCTGGCGATGGGGCACGGGGGCCCGGGCGTGCCCGGTGGCGCCTCCGACCCCATGGACTCTTCCCGTCTTACTGGCACATACACTGAGGTCTACGGCCGCACCGCCACAGCTGCCAGCGACATGGAGGTTGTGACCGGTATTAACGGGAGATCTGTGGGTGAGGGGGCGGCGCCGGGTTGGGCCGGGTCTGTGGCCCATGTTGCGGGAGCGGTGTCTGCCCGGGCAACTACCCACGATAGGCATGATACAAGGACACATGAGAAAGAGACAATGGTCAACGACTTCTTCGAGCCAGCAATTACAGACACCTCCATTGTGCAAAGACTTGTCAGCGGACCTCTGTCCATGGAGGATTTGAAGAGCATCTTCCACCATTTTGGTGTGGAGTATCGAGATGGGAATACCCGAAAGCATCATCAGGGGCAACGTAGGCCGAACACTAAGCCAGCCAACAGAAAGGAGCGCAAAAAGGTCAAGTTTAATGAACATCAAAGGCTGTATCGCCTCGGGCCGATGATTCTTCTCCACCAGTTAATGTCCGAGGATGAAAACGGATAGTCTACCAGCGCCCCGGAAGACATACATAATTTTTATGACCCCTTATTGTCAGGGTCGTCCGAATCAAACAACTACCATCTTCCTTCGGAAACGAAGACCTTGGTTGAGGATGGAGCTATCGAAGTTTATGGAGTGAAAGCCGTATTAAAATCGGTGGATAAAACGTCGGCGCCAGGCAAAATATCCTAGCGGTGCCTCCCAGAATCCTCCTTCATATCCTCAACAACTTCTTTCAATTCAAGAGGATACCGGGCGAGCGTAAGAAATCCAAGACAGTGTTTATCCCGAAGAAGACCAAGCCCAGGTCTGCTGCCGACGTGCGGCCCATAACCATGACTCCAATGATTTGTCGGCTGTACTGACAAGTCCTGCTGCGAAGGCTGTCCATGGAGAACTCCTTTCATCCGTTGCAGGGAGGTTTTCAGGATGACAGGGCCACGAGCACGAATCTCTTGACCCTCCAGGCATTAATGAAGATCCACAAGAGGTAAAAGAAGAGCTTTTATGGCATCAGCCTTGACGTCCGCAATGCTTTTGATTGTGTCGCCCATGGGGCCATTGCGGCGGCCATGAGGGGCAGAGGAATTCCACAGCACTACGTGGTCATACAAGATCTATATGAGAAGTGTTCCACAACATTCTATCGGAATGGGAAAACGGACGAGAGGGAGGTGCCTGCTAAACAGGGCATAAAGCAAGGAGACCCCCTCTCACCGTTCCTTTTTAATGCTGTGCTGGATCCTCTGCTCCAACTTGCTAATGCATCCGGCCTCGGGGTGGAGCTGGACCACCATCATGCAGCCGCCATGGCATTTGCTGACGACATTTTGCTCTTCTCGTCCAGCCTGGAGGGACTCAAGGCCCTTATTCGAATGACGGAGAACTACCTTGGAACAGCAGGCCTTGTTTTGAACCCAGCCAAATCGCAATATTTTGGGTGGTGTTACACTGGAGTCTCAAAATGGTTCGATTATAATATTCAGCCTCTGCACATCGGCGGCACCTCGATATCGCCTAGAGGAAGAGACACTCCCATCACCTATCTGGGGCTACGGCTTATGTAAATAGACCCTGTAGGATTGAGGTCAACACCACTGAGCGGGTGATCAAGCTCATCCAAACTGTGGCTCTCAAGCCATTTCAGAAGTTGAGGTGTTTAAAGCAGTTGGTACTCCCCAGGTATCTATACCAAGCAGCTAATTTATTGGGCCTGCTATCCCAAGCCACAAAGACGGACAAGACTGTACGCAACTTGGTGAAGAGGATGTTACACCTTCCCCATTCCTTCCCAAGTATACATGTGCATCTATCAAACAGAGAAGGTGGGCTAGGGGTGGCATGCCTCGAATGGGTGGCAGCGTCGATGCAATACAAGGCCCTTGCCAGAATGAACAGACTTGCGGACCTATTCATCGATACCATCCTGTCGATAGGCCTGGCAGAAAACATTCAACGTTTGGCTACTCATCTGGGAATACCCTTGGGAGTAACGAACAGATACCAGGTCAATGAAGCACTAATGGCGTTGAGAAAAGACTTCTGGAACCGGAGAACAGAGGCGTATAACAACAAAAGCCTCTTTGCCCACATCGAAGAGCCAGCGGGAAATGCCTGGTTGGACTGTGACTACTACTACTACTACTTTCATTGCTTCTTCACTTACTCGGTGAAGCGAAAAGGGGTCTGTGACCCTCGTCGCCCCGCTGCGTCAGCAGCTTGTGGAGGGGTAGACGTAAAACGCCGCCCGTCGCCCTGCTGCAATGTGTGCAGCTTGTGGAGGGCCCAGGCGCAAAAGTCGTCCCCGCTGTTCGTGGAGCAGCTTGTGGAGGGGACACAAAAGAGTGCGCGTCCCCCTGCTGCAATGTGTGCAGCTTGTGGAGGGATAGACGTGAAATGCCGCCGGTCGCCAAGCCGCCCTGTAGCGGGCCACCAGGGTCTTGGACGCTGGTTGGCTTCTGCTGCACGGCGGCGTTTTTTTTTTGGCCCTGGGGATTGTACGATCTCCCTGGAAACGGCGCGGCGTTTTTTCGACTTATACGATGTCCGAATTATACGATGTCCCTCGTCCGAGCGGGGCGCCGCCCCCTCCCTGAGAAGTTGGAGCGTGTCATAAGGACGCATTTACCCATCCCGGACTGGCGTTGCCCCGTTCCATGGCCCAAGCTTGTTACTCGTTCCAGTCGTGCCCGGTTGCACTTGTGCGGCGACACGCTGCCTCGCACTCACCCGACCTCGGTCCATGACTTGCGGGGTCGGCCACTATACGATGTCCCTATTTGGGGGGCCGTCATTACGTGGAGCGCCCCGCTTGCGGTAGGCACGAGGAGACGGCACATCCTCACCTCTCCGCGTCCGGGCCGGGCCCCCTGTCGTTCGCCGACGGGCGGACTTTGTCGTTTTTTTCCGCCTTCGTCGTGCTCCTCGGAACCTACGGCACATCGCCCTCCCTCTCCGTCCAGAAACAGGTCCCTGGACGGCCCCCTTCCGTTCGCCGACGGACGGACTTTGTCGGTTTTATCCCCGCGTCGTGCTCGTCGTAGTCGACGCGACAGAGCGCTGGACGGGCTCTCGGCCGATCGCCGACGGCCGCACTTTGTCGTTTTGTTTCGGCCTCCGTAGTCGACGCTCAATCGCCGTTCCTGTTGCCCGTCCGCGGCAGAGCGCTGGACGGGATCGCGGCGGTGCCGGCCGTCAGGGCGGGTGCGAAAACGGTTGCCGCGGACCGACCCCCTGGGCCTCCTTTCGCGATTTTCTTTTATTTTCTAGCGGTGACGCAGGGACGAAGGCCGCATCGAAGGACGGTAAAGGCGCCGCGCTCAACGCACGGAGGTGGGAGACGCTTGAAGGAGGAACCCGCAGGACGAACCACCGTCCACGTGCGTAGAAATTGGGTGCCGACCGTGTCCGGTAAACCGATTTTTAACGGCCCTACGAATTGACTCCGGGTGCTGCTTTCCGAACCGCAGACGCAGGGACAATGGACGTATCCGAACGGTGCACGAAGGCGCGGGCGCGATCGGAGACGACGACGGAGTAGCCCGAAAAGCACGGAGCACGTAAAAACAAGCCGTCCATCTGTACTATTTTTTTTTCTTGCGTCTGGCGCGGGGAGGTAGGCTCTTTCGAACCGCGGCACATGGGCGCGGATGGGGCGAGCGACGACGGAGTGGCTCGAGGTGAAAGCCGGGCGGCGTGGCAAAGCCACCGACGTCGGTCGAGACGAGGCCCGAGGGTCCATATTTAGCGGACCTACGAACTGACCCAGTGTTCGCTTTCCCTCTCGACCTGGTCTTGTGTTACGGCAGAAGGTAGGGAACGAGAGCCCCGTCGAACGGCGGCACCCAGAAGCTGACGGGCCGAGAGCCGCTGCATATAATTAAAGCGCGGACTGGCTGGTGTTTGCGCAAGACGGCTTCACCTCAGCGCCCGCGCGCAGTAGGTGGGGCCGACTCCGTGGCAGTGCCGCCCGTCGGGAGGGTGTGGACCTCAAACGGTTGCCGAAACGTTTCGCCGATTTCCTTTTCCTCTTTTCTTTTAACCGCTCACGTAGGGGACGAAGGCTGTATCGAAGCGCGGTGAGGCCGCCGCGCTCACCAACGCAACGAGATGGGGGGACGCTAAGCCATGGGGGCGAGCACCGTCCACGTGGGTAGAAATCGGGTGCCCACCGCCTCCAGTAATGAATTTTTAGGGGCCCCGACAATTGGCCCAGGGTGCTGCTCATTTTCCAAACTGCAGACGCAGGGACGATACACGGATCCAAACGGTGCACGAAGACGCGGACAAGATAAGAGCGACGGAGCACGAAAGCCGCGGCGTGCCCACCGACCTGCGAAAAAAGACACCGACCGCCTCCGGCATTCCAATTTTAGCGGTCCCAGAAACTGGCCCGGGGTCCCAATTTTTCCTACGGCTGGCGCAGGCACGAAGGCTCTTTCGAACCGCGACACCTCCACGCCAATGGGACGAGGGAAGACGGAGTGGCACGACGTGGAAGCCGGCCGGCCAAACAAAACAGTTTGACGAAGCGAGGCCCGACCCTCTCAAAGTATTCCATTTTTAACAGACCTACGGAGTGACCCGGGGTCCACTATCATTTTTAACCTGGTCTTCTGGTGCGGCAGAGGCAGGGAACGAACGAGAGCCCCGTCGAACGGCGGCACCCAGAAGCAGATGGGCCGAGAGCCGCTGGGTACCGTTAAAGCGCGGACCGGCTGCGGTTTGCGCAAGTCGGCCTCACCTATGCGCCCCGGCGCGGTAGGCGAGGCCGACCCCGTGGCGGTGCCGGCCGTCAGGGCGGGTGCTTTAGCGGTCGCGGAAATTGGCCCAGGGTCCCCGTTTTTCGGACGCGTGGCGCAGGAACGACGGCCCTATTGAACCGCGAAGACCGGGTGCGGATGGGACGAACGAGGCCCGAGCGGCTGAGGGTTGAAGCGTTCGGCTGCCCCACCGACGCGGGGGTAAAGCAGGACGAGCGTCTCCGGTATTCGAGTTTTATCCTCCGTACCGGTTGACCCAGGCGGACAATATTTTAACCGGATACTCCTGCATAACGGCTCTATCGAAGCGACGCATCCAGAGGCGGGTAGGTCGAGGGGTGCGGCAGCTATTAGAGGTACGACGCCCCTGGGTGCGTTGGCGGACGCCAGAAACGCGTCACCCGAGTCCGGGTTTCGAACCCTCTTTCCCGCACCGGTTGGGCTAGAAGTGCGAAATTTTAATACACGTTAGAAGGATAAATTCCCTATCGTTTGACGCCAAGAACGTTCCGCTGGCTTCGGTGGGGCCGGAGATCCTTGGACGTGGCCCGCCCGGGCGTTGGAAAACGGGTCCGACCGACTCCGGCGTTCGAATCCTAGCGGTCGTGGAAATTGGCCCAGGGTCCCCGTTTTCGGACGGATGCCGCAGGGATGAAAGCTCTATCGAACCGCAAAAACCAGATGCGGATGGGACGAACGAGGCCCGAGCGGCTGAGGGTAGAAGCGTTCGGCTGCCCCACCGACCTGAATGACAGCTCTATCGAAGCGACGCACCCAGAGGCGGATGGGCCGAAGGGTGCAGCAGCTATTAGAGGTAGGACGCCCCCAGGAGCGTCGGCGGACGCCAGAAACGCGTCACCCGAGTCTGGGTTTCGAACCCTCCCTCCCGCACCGCTTGAGCTAGAAGCGCAAAATTTTAACACGCGTTAGAAGGATAAATTCCCTATAGTTTGACTCCAAGTATGATGCGCTTGCTCCGGTTGGGGTGGAGATCCTGCGGAAGTGGACCGCCCGGGCTTTGGAAAACGGGTCCGACCGGCTCCGGCGTTCGAATCCTAGCGGTCGTGGAAATTGGCCCAGGGTCCCCGTTTTCGGACGGATGCCGCAGGGATGAAAGCTCTATCGAACCGCAAAAACCAGATGCGGATGGGACGAACGAGGCCCGAGCGGCTGAGGGTAGAAGCGTTCGGCTGCCCCACCGACGCGGGCGTAAAGCAGGCCGAGCGTCTACGGTATTCGAATTTTCGCGTCCGCCCCGATTGACCCAGGTGGCCAATTTTTTAACCGGAGACTCCTGAATAACGGCTCTATCGAAGCGACGCACCAGAGACGGATAGGGAGGGGGTGCGGCAGCTATTAGAGGTACGACGCCCCCAGGGGCGTCGGCGGACGCCAGAAACGCGTCACCCGAGTCCGGGTTTCGAAACTTCCCTCCCGCACCTGTTGGGCTAAAAGCGCGAAACTATAATACGCGTTGGAAGGATAATTTCCCTATCGTTTGATGCCAAGAACGTTGCGCTGGCTCCGGTGGGGGCGGAGATCCTGCGGACGTGGTCCGCCCAGGCATTGGAAAACGGTTCCGACCGGCTCCGGCGTTCGAACCTTAGCGGTCGCGGAAATTGGCCCAGGGTTCCCGTTTTCGGATGGATGGCGCAGGGATGAAGGCTCTATCAAACCGCGCAGACCAGATGCGGATGGGCCGAACGAGGCCCGAGCGGCTGAGCGTAGAAGCGTTACGCTGCCCCACCGATGCGGGCGTAAGGCAGGCCGACGTCTCCGGTATTCGAATTTTCGCGTCCGCACCGATTGACCCAGACAGTCAATTTTTTAACCGGGGACTCCTGAATAACGGCTCTATCGAAGCGACGCACCCAGAGGCGGATGGGCCGAGGGGTGCAGCAGCTATTAGAGGTAGGACGCCCCCGGGAGCGTCGGCGGACGCCAGAAACGCGTCACCCGAGTCTGGGTTTCGAACCCTCCCTCCCGCACCGCTTGAGCTAGAAGCGCAAAATTTTAATATATGTTAGAAGGATAAATTCCCCATCGTGTGACGCTCAGAACGTTACGCTGACTCCAGTTGGGGCGGAGATCCTGTAGATGTTACATAAAGCGGCGTACCGTTTACAATAACCATAGAAATTTGATGGCGGTCGAGGGTGTCGGAGCCGGTGGCACGTCGACGTCGTGTTCCAAGTTTCATCTTCCTAGAGCAAGAAATAAGCGAGAAACGGCAGTTCAGCGCTTTGGGAATTTTCGTTATACGATGACTGTCAATCGTGTATTCAGCGCTGATCGACTTATCAGACTAGAGGGTGTTACCCTATAAAAGTCTACCCATGCCGCGATGCCGTACTCGCCAATTACTCAATGCAGGTGGCACATTGTGCGATCTTAATATAAAGCTCATAAGGACATTTAATCTTGGTAAATTTCGAAGTGATTGAGCGCCGCTGCACGAAGTTATAACTCAAAACGTGCAATTCCCGTAGTCAAAACAATCAAGATGGCGGCGTTGAGAAGAACACTTGACATGCTGCTCCCCAGACGAAGACGTGTCGCATATCCTGCCAGCCGGATGGAACTGCAGTTTTCATTTCGTTTTCTTGTAACTGTCGTATTTTGCTCGGAAGTAAGCAACGTGAGGAACGAAAAATGCCGACGTACTCAGCAGACGACACCCAAAAGGGATGTCGTCTGCTTACTGAGAGGCGCCATCTTGGCTGTTTTGACTACGGGAACCTCACGTTTTGCGCTCGTTACGGTGCTCAATCACTTCGATATTTACCATGATGGAATGTCCTTATGAGTTCTATAGGTAGGCAACATATTGTACCGCCTGCACTGAGTGATTGGCGAGCACGGCATGCCAGCGCGGGTAGACTTTTATAGGGTAACACCCTGTATATATAAGGGGACCAACTGAGCACGCAGGGCATCGTCAAGCTAGCGTAACTCATCCAGGCTCCCCGCACCCTCGCTGGATGCGGAAAAAACGATTCGCCGTCGAGTGGAGCGGGCTACGGATAACGTGGTCGACGGGGGTGTATCCCGTTCGAAACTCTTAAAAATAACCTTTCAAAAATAAACGCGTAAGTAGTCACGGTTAATAATAAATCTCCCAGAATATATGCTTAAAGATCAACGCACACAAATAATCGCTCAAATATCCCCGTGTAAATAAAAACGCTAAGGAATCCCCGGTTAAGAATATGTCGTTAAAAACAAATCATTTCAGAATCCTTCCAAAATCAATCATACGGTTCCTACTGTCACGTGGTATGGCCGCGAGTAAAATAGACAATCCGCTTCGACAAATAATTCCAAAGTCGGCGAATTTAATTGCACTCCTGCCATGAGTATTCTTCGTACGTCGGACTTCCATTCTTTGTACGCATAGCAAGCGTACTTCATTTGAACGTCAGTGTAAAGCGAACTCAGAGCACACGGATGAAAGAATGAGCGCTCAACACTACCACAGTTCCCTTCGATGCTTTGTCAAGCGAAATAACTCGGGGGGGGGGGGAATATGTTTATTAAGAAAAAGAAAGGAAAGGTAATAACTCGGGACATGCATATACTGCATAGTGTGAAGAAGATCCCGATAACGCTCAGCCCCATCGCTCCCACCATCGCGCCGAGCCGCGCGCAATTAATTCTCGTTTCGGAACTTCTTCTCCGAAACCGTTTTTCATAACTGTTTTTCAACGGCTTTTTTGTCCTTTCTCCTCTAGAAAGGAAAACATAGCAACAACACACACACACAACAAAATATGGCACCCATGACAGACCACTAGGTAGAGGGTGAGTGCTAACAAGAGCAAAATCCACCAATATAAGCTGTCTTACCGCTATCATCATTCCGCTGTCGTGTTGGACAACAGGACATTTTTTCACAGTTTATTTTTAATGATATATCTTCAAACAGTTTATTTGTGACGATATATTTTGCAACGATATATTTTCATGGTAGATTCTTGAGCGATTGTTTTTCGGGCGGGGATTTTTGCGCAGTTGATTCAATATCGGGGAATTTTACGCAGTTTATTGTAAATAATATATTTTGGAAGAGTTTTTCTTAAATGATTTATTCTTAACGATTTATTAGTGTAACCCCCCCGTCGACGGCGCTTCGCCGTCGGTGCATCCAGCGCTCCCCAGGGGTGCCGACGAACGATTTGCCGCTGGCATGAGAGGCGCTCGGTGGCCGAGGGCACCGGCGCTTCGGCGTAGGGGCATGCGGGGGCTCCCCCCGCCCTCGCTGGATGCGGAAGAGGCGATGTGGCGCGCGCTGAAGGGAGGCGCGCGGTGGCCGAGGGCACGGCGCTTTCGCGTATGGGCATGCGGAGGCTCCCCGTGCCCTCGCTGGATGCGGAAGAGGCGATGTGGCGTCTCACTGAAGGGAGGCGCGCGGTGGCCGAGGGCACTGGCGCTTCGGCGTAGAGGCATGCGGGGGCTCCCTGCGTCCTCGCTGGATGCGGAAGAGGCGATGTGGCGTCGCGCTGAAGGGAGGCGCGCGGTGGCCGAGGGCACCGGCGCTTCTGCGTAGGGGCATGCGGGGGCTCCCCGCGCCCTCGCTGGATGCGGAAGAGGGGATGTGGCGTCGCGCTGAAGGGAGACGCAAGTGGCCGAGGGCACCGGCGCCTTGCGGCGTGGCACCCAGCGCTCGCTCTGGGTGCGGATAAACAGATTTCCCATCGATGCCAAGTCGAGGCCAAGTCCCGTCATCGGCGATCGGCCGAGAGCTCATCCAGCGCCCACTCTGGATGGAAAACGACGAATTTACCGTCGATTTTGACGAGTACGGGCATGAAAAAATGGCAAAGACCAGTCGTCGGCGATCAACCGAGAGCTCATCCAGCGCCCAGTGGGGAATAAAAAAGACAAATTTATCGTCGATTTTGACGAGTACGTGCCCGAAAAACGGCAAAGTCCAGTCACCGTGAAATCGCCGTGACCTCATCCAGCGTCCACACTGGATGAGAGGACGAATTTACGGTCGATTTTGACGAGTGCGGGTCCGGAAAAACGGCAGAGTCCAGTCACCGTGAAATCGCCGTGAGCTCATCCAGCGCCAGTTCTGGGTACAAAAACGATTATATGTCGAAATCCTATACGGTGACGCTCAAGTGTTTATACAGCTGTAATCATCTTATGTTTCTATATATAAAGAGGCCTAGCCTCCGCAGCAATGCACCTGCGGTCCCTGGCGTGAAGCGAACGCGGCCGTCCTCGGGTGCGCTACCGTCCCCACGACGTGGGGCATTTCACGGGTACCTGGGCTACCTGTCCGTCGTACGTGTCCTGAGCCGAAGCACCGGTGGTTCGCCCCGGGCTGCGGAAGGAGTACTCGACAACGGTCCATGGGGATCCCATCGTGATTTATTCCGTGGGACGTCCCCGGCCAATGCAGGGAACCGCTGGGAATCCGTTTAGTGCTATGCCGCAACTGGGCCATCGCGCCTGGGACGGTCGGCAGATGCCTATCGGTTCTTACGTTCCTAGCCGGGCTGAAGCCCGGTGTCACCTCGATGTGACGTACCTATCTGGTTGATCCTGCCAGTAGTCATATGCTTGTCTCAAAGATTAAGCCATGCATGTCTAAGTACATGCCGAAACCAAGGCGAAACCGCGAATGGCTCATTAAATCAGTTATGGTTCCTTAGATTGTTTCATGCTACTTGGATAACTGTGGCAATTCTAGAGCTAATACATGCAATGAACCTGGGCTGCCCTCGGGATGTTCGGGTGCTTTTATTAGACCAAGATCAAACGGGTCTCTGGCCCGTGGTTTGTGGTGACTCTGGATAACTTTCGCTGATCGCACGCCTTCGGGCGGCGACGCTTCTTTCAAGTGTCTGCCTTATCAACTGTCGATGGTAGGTTATGCGCCTACCATGGTTGTCACGGGTAACGGAGAATCAGGGTTCGGTTCCGGAGAGGGAGCCTGAGAAACGGCTACCACATCCAAGGAAGGCAGCAGGCGCGCAAATTACCCACTCCCGGCACGGGGAGGTAGTGACGAAAAATAACAATACGGGACTCTTTTGAGGCCCCGTAATTGAAATGAGTACACTCTAAATCCTTTAACGAGGATCAATTGGAGGGCAAGTCTGGTGCCAGCAGCCGCGGTAATTCCAGCTCCAATAGCGTATGCTAAAGCTGCTGCGGTTAAAAAGCTCGTAGTTGGATCTCAGTTCCAGGCGGGTGGTGCATCTAACCGATGCGACAGCCCGGGCTGAACATCATGCCTTCTATCCTCTGGTGTCCTTCACTGGATGCCTTTGGGTGGTCGGTGCATTTACTTTGAAAAAATTGGAGTGCTCAACGCAGGCGCATTGCCTGAACACTTACGCATGGAATAATAGAACAAGACCCCGTTTCTGTTCTGTTGGTTTTTGGAAAACGAGGTAATGATCAAGAGGGACGGACGGGGGCATTCGTATTGCGGCGCTAGAGGTGAAATTCTTGGACCGTCGCAAGACGAACTACTGCGAAAGCATTTGCCAAGAATGTTTTCATTGATCAAGAACGAAAGTTAGAGGTTCGAAGGCGATCAGATACCGCCCTAGTTCTAACCATAAACGATGCCAACCAGCAATCCGCCTGAGTTACTCAAATGACTCGGCGGGCAGCTTCCGGGAAACCAAAGTATTTGGGTTCCGGGGGAAGTATGGTTGCAAAGCTGAAACTTAAAGGAATTGACGGAAGGGCACCACCAGGAGTGGAGCCTGCGGCTTAATTTGACTCAACACGGGAAAACTTACCCGGCCCGGACACTGGGAGGATTGACAGATTGAGAGCTCTTTCTTGATTCGGTGGATGGTGGTGCATGGCCGTTCTTAGTTGGTGGAGCGATTTGTCTGGTTAATTCCGATAACGAACGAGACTCCAGCCTACTAAATAGGTGCGAGGTTCTCTGCATCTTGCACCCTTCTTAGAGGGACAAGCGGCTCCTAGCCGCACGAAACGGAGCAATAACAGGTCTGTGATGCCCTTAGATGTCCGGGGCCGCACGCGCGCTACACTGAAGAAAGCAGCGTGTGTTTTCCCTGCCTGAAAAGACTGGGTAACCCAATGAACCTTCTTCGTGATTGGGATAGGGGATTGCAATTATTCCCCTTGAACGAGGAATTCCCAGTAAGCGCGAGTCATAAGCTCGCGCTGATTACGTCCCTGCCCTTTGTACACACCGCCCGTCGCTACTACCGATTGGATGATTTAGTGAGGTCTTCGGATCGATACCCGTAGCGACCGTTCGGCCGCGCCGGAGTGTTGAGAAGATGACCGAACTTGATCATTTAGAGGAAGTAAAAGTCGTAACAAGTTTTCCGTAGGTGAACCTGCGGAAGGATCATTACCGATGATGCGCAAACGAGCGCTGCACCAGCCGTTCGCGGCTGGTGACATGGCAAGTGCGGCCGCCAATGGGGTGGCCAACCGGATGTACCGCTAACGGCGGTGGTCTCCGAACGTTATGTGGCCGAACGAAGTGGGCCTCTTTCAACATACCGAAGGGTCCGGTACGACACGTCACTGCTGCCGCACCTTCGTGTCGCAAGGACGTCTCCGGTGCTGCAAACGGTTCGGTAAGTCGTATCATCCTGGACTCACGTCGCAGCGGGCCGCCTTTTCTCCCTCTCTCTTGCCATGGCTGGCATTTTCTCTGGTGGTGTGAAGCCGGAATTATCGTGCTTGAGCCATTATCGCCAACGTCACCTGGCTAAACTGCCGGTTTCGGGTATAAACGGCGCCTTCTCCCCTGGTGGGACGACAGGGGAATGAGTCGAGATGCTGCACCAGGTGCGCGCTCATGCGACTCGGATACCGGCAGTTTAGCCTGGTGACGTTGGCGATAATGGCTCAAGCACGGTAATTCCGGCTTCAGACCACCAGAGATAATGCCAGCCATGGCAAGAAAGAGAGAGAAAAGGCGGCCCGCCGCGGTATGAGTCCAGGATGATACAACTTACCGAACCGTTTGCAGCACCGAAGACGTTCTTGCGACACGAAGGTGCGGCAGCGGCGACGTGTCCTACAGAACCCTTGCTCGCACCCCCTTGACTAGCAACCGCGGGGATGTGGTACGAACGTGGACCACGCCCGGTACGGGACCGAGAGAAGCGGTCCGTGATATGGGGACACGGTACCGAGAGAGAGAGAAGCGGCACTACAGAACACTGGTGCCCCCCTGGTGGTATGTCGCTCCAGCCAGGGTGGCAAGCGTGATCGTGCCGCCATCGGTTGTGGGCGTTGCAAGAGGTGGTGTGTGCCGAACACTAAAGAACGACGAGCCGGTTGCAGCGTCACGGAATGGTAGAGCTACGGATTTCAGACCAGTATGGCATCTGGAGCAGTCGTAATGGCCTCGACGACAAAGATCACACGGATGATGGGGAGAACCGATGCACCTGCCCCAGTCTTGGGGTTTGCGTGCCCGTCGGCGCCAGCCGAACGCCTGTAGGCGGCTGCCGACGGAAGTTACGAGAGTTCCTACTGCTCGTGGACGGGGTCCGCCACGTTGCCGATCGTGCCGACCTCAAGGAGCGGCAGCCCGATGCGGGGCAACGCTTGCCTACGGGCTTACTGACGGATGATCGCTGTTGAAGCGTCTCCGGCGTGCCTCTCGAGGATCGTGCGGAGACCATGGCTTGTCCTGAGAGCTTGTCCTGACCTAACGGCCGGGTGCTCGTGGGTGCCAGGGCGTTACGCGCTCTCCGAGGGAACAGATAGGCACGCACGAGGCCCCAGTACGAGCGACCCCGACGTAGCCCAAGGGGGGCGATGCTTGGCCACAGGCTTACCGACGGAAGATCGCTGTTGAAGCGTCTCCGGCGTGCCTCTCGAGGATTGTGAGGAGGCCATGGCTTGTCCTGCGAGCTTGTCCTGACCTAACGGCGGGTGCTCGTGGGTGCCAGGGCGTTACGCGCTCTGCGAGTGAACAGATAGGCGTGCCGAGCGCTCCGTGCGCTTGGGCTTTTCTCGGACGTGCCTCTCGAGGTTTGTGCGGAGGCCATAGCTTGTCCTGTGAGCTTGTCCTGACCTAACGGCAGGGTGTTCGTGGGTGCCAGGGCGTTACGCGCTCTCCGAGGGGACAGATAGGCACGTATGCGGCCCACGCACGAGCGACCTCGACGTAGCCCATGGGGCTGAGCGGTTGCCGGAGGTTGCCGACAGGGAGGGCAACGTGGAGAGCCCGGGGCAGGACGAAGGGAACTTCGACTTTCGGAACAACCGGCCACGAGGGTGGCGTCGCGTCCGGTACCGACTGCTGCGTCGCGTCGGTACCGGTGCCTGGCAAGGGTGCCCGATCGCCTGGAAATCAGACTCCAGAGCGTGTCTTGCGAAGCACGAGCGCAGGACAAGCGAAAAGAACTCGGCCACGTGAGCCTTGTGCTGAACGCCTCGCAATCCGGTTTTGTCCTCGACATAGCCGGTGCCCCGTGACAGACACAGAGGCGGCGCCCTTTGGCGTCACGGGTGCTCGGACGCGTTTCCTGTCCGGTGTCGCACTGAGAGAGTGGGGTAGGATAGCTTGGCGAGGTGGTTCAATGGTGCTCCGTGGATCCCTTCCCTTTATGTGGACGGGGAAAGGGTCGGCGTATCGCTACTGCGCAGGAATGCCGATCGGACGATCCGAACGCCTCGCTTGTGGACATACTGATGAGGACGGCCCCAAAACGGTACGGGGCCGTCGGACAGAGCTGAACTCTACAGAAAGGTGAGCGTCTCTGCGCTAGCCGAGCCCGCCAAATGGAACACGGTGCCAGATGACGGGCATGGGAACGACGCGAGAGCTGGATTTCTCGACGTGCGGTAGCTGTCGTGGGCTGTGGCTTGGAGGGCAAAGAGGCGCGCATTGCCGTTGGGGTCGGTGAGACCTACCCAACCGCTTACCGGTGCTGGATACGTTCAACATGACGCCACGAAGGCGAGGTAGCGGCGAGGTTCGATTCCCGCCCCGCGACCAGATCAGAGGGCAGTCCGTCCAACAGCCAAGCGTCTGCTGCACTAGCCAAGCCCGCCAAATGGAACACGGTGGCAAATGCCGGGCACGGGAACAAGATTTCTCGACGTGCGGTACCTGTCGTGGGCTGTGGCCCGGAGGGCAAAGAGGCGCCCATGCCGTTGGGGAATGGTGAGAATTACGGAACCGCATACCGGCGCTGGATACGTCTAGAATGGCCTAGGCGACACGAAGGCGAGGCAGGTAGCGGCGACGTGTGACTCCCGCTCCCCCACAGGTGGTGAACCGCAACACCACCTGTGTGTGTTAGGTCGTGCATGGGTCTTTCCGATCAGCATGCAGTCGTGACGACGACGAGGCGTCTGCCTTTAAGGGCGAAACACATGTACGACAAAATGCACGACCCGTCGCCCAGTAAACCATATGTCTCAGAAACGTCCACACGATATCCCACTTGGGATTTTCGGATATCCCAGGGACTAGGCTGAATAGCCCGTTGACGTCTCTGGGACAGACAGAGGACCCGTATTTCTTCCACATTTGCTGATCCAGGGAAGGTTCCAGGAATGTCTCTCAGCGATATTTGGACATATAGAGGACATATACAGGACGTATTATTATTATTGTATTTTGTAGCTTTCTTTGCAATTTTTAGTTATTCTACGGAAAATACTACTCTGCAACAGAGAACATCGTATCAACGAAC
Source organism: Ornithodoros turicata (assembly GCF_037126465.1). Lineage (NCBI taxonomy): Eukaryota > Metazoa > Arthropoda > Arachnida > Ixodida > Argasidae > Ornithodoros > Ornithodoros turicata. The sequence goes on along the minus strand of NW_026999471.1, from coordinate 50,461 downwards.
TCTTGTTTATTGAGCACAAACCAAGTACAGTGATGTTACATGCACTGTAACAAACGCTCTTTCTAATAGTACAAAATATGATATTACAACATAAATAGGCTAATTATTAACAATATAGGGTGACACGGATAAGACGCATAATAAGACAATAATGGTCATAATAATAATAATCATGTGATTGCTACGCCACTTCGCAACCGTCGTCCCTGAAAGATAACCAACAACATAGTTAATTCCATCTATTGGGATAGCAGCTCAAACACTGCCATAAATAGGCGTAAAGAACAGACACTCTGCAAAAAATGGGAACAAATGCAAGACAGTGACTTACCGCAGTTTCTCTTGCAGTATAGATGGTTACATGCGGAAGCAGCCTAATCACTGGCAGACCCAAGCGACGTCTTCCGGTTTATGCCTGGCTCTTCAGTGTTGTAGACACACCAGTAACTTTACACCTGTTTGAGGCTATCCATGGTTGTGTGTGGGTACTGTAAAACAGTCATGTTTTATTAATCTAGAGTCACATCGCGTCCATGTGACATTTAAGAAAGATAAGTGGTCATGCAAAAAACAAGGAACTTTGAAAAACAGTGCAGTCAAACGTGAAAACATAACTGCTATCCTTTATATGAAAGACAACTGTAGCTGAGCCAAGCTTATCTACTAGCAGGCTGCGCATACTTAATAGAATTTGCTTCACAATTGCCTTCATCATCCCCAATCAAATCCTGAATCAAAGAGATGTGAAGAATTGGACTTGCACTTGGTACCTGTACACACACAATCTCACACAGTTCCGCCGTTCGCATGAGTTCGTCAGTGATACGTACCAGACTCCGCAGGTAAAGCAAACTACAGCTGTTTATTCAGATACAAAGCTGTCATTGCTCCACACCTCTACCACATGTGATTGTTGAAAAAAGAACAACGCACAAATCTTAAGTGAGGCAAAAGGAAGAACGAACTCACCTTAACTGCAGAGCCGGAGAACAAAGGAACGCTAGCTCTCGCACACCACGGCAATCGTTGTTATGCACAACGTAGTTGTTCGACGTACTGGCCAGTACTGCCTCGATGCTCCCGAGATTCCAGTACAAAATACGCATGATGCTGAGGTTCCAAAGACCCTTTCGTGTAACATGTCATATCCTACCGAACCGCTACGACGACGCGCCTCGCCTGTTTGAAACGGCGGTTGAAGAATGTCGATGGCGATGAGGCAGACGTCGTTACGCTTCGGCTCGCGCTTGTTGGGAACTTCATTCTTGTTATATTCCTCAACATAAGTGACCGATCATTATAATTCCCGTGAAAAAGGTAAAATATGTTTTTTTTCTCTCTCTCTCTTTTGTTTATTGACTATGGTGCGATACGTGATGAATCGTTACAAATATGATTAGAAAAGGTATGGATATGAGGGTATAAAATCATTATTATTATTATGAGGAAAGAGTGAGATAAGTACCACATCAAACAGGCCTTCCTCTACATGCGAACGGCATATGAACAAATTGGGTGCGCAGTATGTTGAGTAAAGACGCAACGACTTTTCCGTTCGTGATAAAAGTTGACATTATGTTGAAGTTACAATGTAGAACACACGCAAACATTTGCTGCGTAAATCTTTAGTTGAGTGGCTCTTGGAAAATCAACGTTGTTCTTTATGTTCACAATCCACCATTGACCAGGTACAGTTGAAATAGCGTTGATTCAGCACTATCTATCTACATACAACATTGCTCAACATAAGTCAACATTAGACAACGTGCACGTTGCACCAACAGTCGGTGTTGACTAGCAGCTTATTCTGTGACAGCTTTTTTATTTGTTCTGTTGTACATGTCTGAAGTGAGAAATGATTTATTTAAGGATAGTTTATAACCTTTTTATGCAAAAAATGAAATTGCCACGTCTGAGAATGCTGGAAATGGCTGTTATCGACGCAATAAATCCTTGTAAGGTAAAGAAATGTCATTGCTCTGATATTCGTAGTATATCCACAGAATATTCACAGGGGGATATTTGTGACGTCTCATGGTGGATATACAGCGGACGTTGTTAGGATACGCGTGACATCTGTGACGTGTGAGACCAATTTGGGAGGTCTGTGGGATATTGATGGTTTGCTGGGGTGCGACGGGTCGCAGAGTTTCGTGTCACGAGTTGTCGTGCTGCATCAGCAGACACATGGGCGGCGACATCCTTACGACATGTCGCTCTGAACCGTCATGTTGCTAGAACAGCGCGGCCAGAGATACACTCGCTTACACTTTATTTAACATAACCAAATGTGCTCACAGTAAACGAGAACAATTCATTCCTTATTTCACGTGCCTTTCAAGGCGCAACACGACGAAATCAGCCACTGTTCGCATTCAGAACACACACTGTCCGCCATTTTTTCTCGGATCCATCGCATCTACCAGAGAGGCAGCATCATTGGCTGCTTGCTTTATGACGTCACTACACCCGCACGACAACCCACCGACGGGAGCGGAGATATCTGAGAAGTTTTGTCGCGCTGGGACTTGTCGCAGAGCGCAGCTGCGACGACCTATTTCTCCAGAATCAGTCCCAGGATGCTTTGCGCTGCGACGGGTCGCACATTTCGTCGTACATGTGTCTCAGCCTTTACACAGACGATCTGGGGTCCAATGTGCCCTGAAGGGTACCCGTCTGCCTCTAGGTCGACGGCAGGTATGCAATGTTTCATCTGAGGAATCGGAAACCAAGGGTGGGAACCCCTCTACACAGGGTGAACCTTTATACTGCGTCCCCGCGGAGGGACGGGCAGCGTGTGATTGAAACACGGCATGCGGCCACCCCGAGGCCTGGAAAACCTACGGGTGTGGCAGTAAGACGCTCGAAAATGAGGGCAATTCGACAACTACTTACCGAACCGTTTGCAGCACCGGAGACGTTCTTGCGACACGAAGGTGCGCGGCAGCGGCGACGTTTCCTACAGAACCCTTCCTCCCACCCCCGCGACTAGCCACCGCAGGGGGTGTGGTATGAGAAGGACTCGTAGTCGAGCCAGCTGACTAAGAGAAAGCGGTCCTTTGCCCGAGAGACGAGCGTATCCTGCTGCCAGGGAAGCAGACAAGGAGGCAGCGAACAGGAAGGCGATAGAGAGAGAGCGGTCCGAAAAATGCCCGAAAAAAGCAGTATATATATCGCCCACTCAGGGTTGTCACGCTAAGGCTGCACCTTGGGGGTCTGTCCTTTGCACAGTTCAAGGGGCACCCTCCGCAGTGGCCCCGGCGCTGGCGAGAGAGAGGTTCCCAGGTTTGCACTCATCAAACAAATATTCGGAGCCATCCACTCAGTGTCGAAAGTGTAGTTCCTCGCGGTGGAACTCGCAGGACTTGTCGGTTAACGGCGAGGTGCGAGTAAGTCCTCGTCGGGCGTGGCGCGTTTTAGGCTTGAGAGGCCACCCCCAGCCGTTCTGGTGAACGGACTCCGAGCCCTCCTGCGAAACACGATCGCAGCGTGGGCTAGCACTTTGCCGCAGATTTCTCGTGCTGGACGTCATGTAGTCCTTCTCGCCCTAACGAAACCGGTATCGCCCGGGACACGTCAGAGGGAAAACGGACGAGCCTCAGAGTGGCGACGTATGGCTCTGTTTTGCCGATCGTTTGCGTCAGCGGCCACCGTACCGACCGAGGAGGCGGACGCACCGGTAGTGTGACGAACCCGGTCGCCTAGATGTGACGGCGTGATCAGGGGGATCCCGTGCGCACACGGTCGAGAGACTCGTGTGTGCAAATACTCCTACGTCCGTCCATTCCGCGGGGTTTTATCTACTGAGCGTCTGCGTGTCGGTGGCGGTGACAGCCCGCCGATGCTAGAGCGCGACGAGACGTGCTCCCGCTGCTGCCGTGCATTCACGGGCGCGCAGAATCATTTCTGCAAGGGGTGCAGGAGACGGCGGGTGGGAGGTTGCGAATCGCTGTCGATCCAGCCGTCGTACAGACGAAAGCCGCGCGAGCAAGGGGCCTTAGCCCGCCCAAAATATTATGCGTTCATGCGTTCTCGAGTTACAAGCGAAAACACTAGGTAAACAATCACCATGGGGGCTGCCACGTTGAAGTAAGGCAAACTGGAGTGACAACTTCGGCCGCGATGACAGTGTAGGGCGTCACAAGACAAAATATTCAATAACTCGAGAGCTTTTCATCCTTTTTGGACACAATAAAGACGAGAATCATCAGCGAGAGGTCCGCATCTAGGTTAAAACCCTTACAAAGAAGAAACTTTAAAGGGTCAGTAAAACAAAATCTCCAAAGTGATTTGACAGAGCTAAAAAGGTCGATTCTGAAGCGCTTTCATGATGGAAAATGAGGAAAAGCAAAAAAAAAAAAGGCTAGTAAAGATGAAGAGGGAGACAAAAAGAAGTCCCGAAGGTCGGCAAAACAAGACGAGTCAACGGAAGAACTTTCGTTAGAGGCTATGACCGCTGCTCTGAAACAACGAAGTGAAGAACTAAACAAGATGTCAAAAATGTTTGGTCAGACAGAGGTCGCCAGCACACTTTCGGACTATGAGAAAGTGGTGGAGACACTTAGCCAGCGGCTAGTCCAGGCGGAGGAAAAACTTCGTGAAACAGAGACCTGGAACCAAACTGAAACCAACAACATGGACACCTGGGGAGGACCACCAGCTGAGCTAACCTCCACGACTCTTGACAAGAGTCATCCAGGCATACAAGAAGAAAATAGCCAAGGTGGAGAACCACTAATACAAAAGATTGAAGCTGTGGTTGTAGACCTAGAAAACGCCTATATGGACATAGATTCGCAAATTCCCAAAGACCTCCGATCCACACTCAGACAGGTGTTTCAAGGATATGGACGCTTGGTTCGGGAAATGGAACTACAGTACATGGAGGAACGCGGTCGCAGGAAGGAGCTACGTAAACAGAACGACCTGCTTCGAAAAGAACAAGATACCCTCCGACAAGCAAGTCCGACATCCCGGGAAAGGCCCTACACGGAGGTGGTCAGGGGAGGATGCCAGGAAGACTTCCCCTCACCCTTCCCACGCACTAAAAAAAAACTCTCATCATAGAGAGTCTCAATAAGCAAGGGGGAGACTCTCTACGGTTAATCAAGACCAGCTTTTCTCCCAACCAAATGGGACTCACTGATCAAGATCTTCCCTACTCGCAAAGGAGCATAAAATCAACATCCCGGGGAGGAATCCTGAAACTCTCTGAGGCGATCAACACGAGTGAGGCCCTAAGAAACAAACTCCATGCAAAGTGAGAAGAAAAGAGACGCCGACGGATCAGAATAACGGGAGCAGACCCGAAAGTAAAGGAGCAAGATCTGTTGGAGCAGATACGAATACAGAACGACTTGGAGATTACCAACGACCAGTTCAAGGTGACCACCAGGTTCAGGACGCAAGAAAGACAGGGCTGGATAATCGAGGTTTCCGGCCCAGTCCTCAAACAGATAATGCGTAAGGGGCAAGTCTATATTGGATGGTATCGTGCCAGGGCGGAAGACGCAATGACAGTGCGAATGTGCTATAAAAGCGTGGATTATACACATGATGGACGAAAGTGCACCAAGCAGAGTTCGGGCACTTTCCACCGGTGCTCTCGCCTGCACCCAGGACCCTGCAACCCTCAGGAAAGGCCCCACTGTCTGGCATGCCAGCAGAATAACTTAAAACACAAAACAGGATTCAATCTTGTACACGAGTTCGGCACGCCCGACTGCCCACTCTTTCGACGGTCGCTGAACTTCCTGTATAGTCGAATCGACTATGACAACTAGTCATTCGCTACACTGTGTTCAAATCAGTCTGGGTCGATCAAAGGCAGCAGCCTTGACCCTAATTCACCATATAACCAAAGAAACATACAACCTAGTAATAATACAAGAACCATATGGCGGAGACTTCTACCTTTTTGGATTACCGCAACATTACATAACCATAAGGGTGAACGACCACCCTCGAACTATGATACTCTTTTACCATAACCGTTTCTATACACGTTTCACGTGATACCATCGTTGTTAGACATTCCAGGGGCAAAGGGATTATTACTGTGATCAATGTTTACGCGCCACCTCACCCAACAAACTTCTTGGCTTTGAACGAAATATATCCTTTCTTAGGCCCTCCCACAGGCGACACGATAATATGTGGAGACTTCAACGCTCGACATGAACTGTGGGATCCGCGGGAAAGTGATATCAGGGGAGAGGAAATTGTGAACTTTATGTTGACAAATGACTTGACAGTCCAGAACACGACATCATCCCCACGTACCTACAGCAGCACGAATGGCTAATCATGGATTGACCTCACAATAACTTCAGCGACACTTTATGAGCAGTGTACACACTGGAGGGTCTCTGAACAGCACACAGCGAGTGACCATAGATACGTCTTTTTCGATCTCTATGGCCAACCACAACGTGTTAAATACATGCTAGCTAAGAAAACCCAAGAACAACAACAAACATACATCGCCAATGATGGGGTCCTAAAACAAATTGTAAACAATTTTACTCCAGAAACACTGCCTATAAATCGGTGTGTAGCTTTGCTAGAAGAAAAAATTCGCTTTTACATCAAATTATGTACGAGACGCGTGAAAATAAGGGAAAATAATTCTCCCTGGTGGACTCCATCTTTGGAGAGCATTAGACAGCAAGCCCGAGAAGCGAGAAGAAACCTACAAAATAACAGAGGAACTTCGCAACAAGGCATGCTAAGAGAAATCTATTTCAAAATAGCGACGATATATAAAAGGGAAATAATATTGGCAAAGGAAAAACACTGTAGTGAACTGTGCAGGAGTCTCTCACCAGCGGCTCCATACACTGCTCCCTACCAACTATTGAGAGCAAAGCATAAGGCAACAACAGTCATTCCTGCTATCACTAGAGACGATGGTAGCACCAGAAATTCTAGGGAAGAATCCATAACAGAAATTATAGACCAATTGTTTACGTCGACTGTAAGTAAAAATATAAATATTAATGTACAAGTAACAAAACTGGGAAGGGATGATAGACCATTCATGGGCCAAGAAATGACAAAAGCCCCCGGCGAAATAAAGGAAAATACGGCAAAGGGACCGGATAATATCAACCATAGAACAACCCAGATCATAATAAATACTCAAATTAAACTAGTATGCCTCATATATAACGCATGCTTACAGCAGGGGATTTTTCCAAGCAAATGGAAGAAAGGAAAACTCTCTTTAGTACTCAAAGATGGCAAACCTCCAGATAAAGCTTTCTCATACCGTCCGATTTGCGTTCTCCCGATCTTAAGTCGAATTTTTGAAAAATTAATTCATAATAGGCTTGATCATCATTGCCATAAACAACAGTTTTTTAACAACAACCAATGGGGATTTAGACACGGCAGGTCGACAGTATCGGTGCTGACACCGACTATTACAGAAAGATTAAGAAACACAAGGCGAAACAAAAGCCATTCCCTAATGGTTGCATTGGACGTAGAAGGAGCTTTTAATTCTTTAGAGCATGACGTAACTTTGAGAACTCTCTCCAAAGCTAGATGTCCTGCTTATATCTTCTATCTAATTAAAAATTTTCTCCACAACAGCTCAGGCGTAGTACCAACACAGGGGGGAAACATTACCAAAAGCATGGCAAGAGGATGCCCTCGAGGATCACCTCTAAGTCCATTAATATGGAATATTGCAGTAAATCGAGTATTGGACCTACAATTACAAAACAATACTGAACTCGTCGCATATGCGGATGATTTAGTACTTCTTGTGGAAGGTCAGTCTAGACGGGCGATCGAAGAAAATGGACAAACTGCCCTAGTCTTAATCCTAAATTGGGCCAGAGAATTTATCTTTCAACGTGAATAAATTCCAGCCATTCCAGCCAATAAATTCCAATTTCAATCTCACGGCCCTATTCTAAAAAGAAATAATGAAACCATTAAAACAGTATCAAAATTCAAAATACTAGGGCTAACATATGATAACAAATTAAGCTTTCTCCCACATTTGGATTCTATTAAAACGAAGCTTGTTCAAACCACCTCACAAATTGCTAAAATCGCACATCCTAGGACGGGAGCTTCATCACAAGTATTCCGGCAATTATACCACACCATACTTAAGAAAATTATCCTCTATGATGCACCAGTATGGTGGCAACTCTCAGAAAACAAAGCCCAAACAAGAAAATTGATTTCATTACAAAGAATACCATTACTAAAATTATGCAAAGAATACCATACGACTGCCAGTATAGACTTACCTGTCCTTTTAGATATACTGCCAATCCAATTATAGGGCTGCCTTAGAAGTTATGATCACACAACTTTTTGATGAACATAAGACTATCAAACTTGATACAAGTCAAATAACATCACAGGAAATAGAAATTCATTTTGACTACTGGGTTAATCATCCCTCAACGACCTACTCATTCAATTTTAAGGAGGCAAAGGCAATGGACTATGCTACCTTAACTGTATTCACAGATGGCTCAATGTGCGGCCCAACAGTCGGAGCGGGATATATAGTTCTGAAGGATGGACAAAGATATGGTACCAAAAAATTTAAACTACCCCCCATGCATCAATTTTTGATGCGGAGCTTTGCGCGCTTACGGAAGCAATCACATTTACAAAATTCCTGTCAAGAGATTTACCAATAGCTATGTATTCTGACAGCCTGTCAGTCTTGAAAGCAGCCCAAAATCCTAGACATAAAAACCCCAGAATAGCTCATCTACGGACTTTAATTCAAACCTTATCAGAGAGTCACCAGATTTCGTACTATTTCGTGCATTCGCACACTGAATTAGAGGGAAACGATTTAGCAGATGCACTTGCTAACAAAGCCCGAATAGGCGGAATTCCGACTATGTGCCCTAAGTCGAAAAAATATATTAAATGATGTTTAGCGAGACACTTTAGAGTAAGATGGCAAAATGAGTGGAGTCATAACTCACACAGAGAATCCACAACAACGCAATTCTTACCTTCCGTACTGTCCATCCCTAAGACCTTCCCCACAAATCATGCCCTAAGTCAACTCATAACAGGACATGGCAAATTCCCGGCTTATTTTAAACGATTCAACATACAACGAGCACAAAGATGTAAATGCGAAATAGAAAACACTAACAATCTTCATTATATATTCGATTGTTCATTAATGCAAACTTATAGGAACCAATTAAAAACTCTCCTTGGGAACAATTTTTGCGCTTCAAAACTCCATCTACTAACTTCAAATGATGCTGCCCTCATAATTATAGGAAGTTGAGCTAAATATATTTGTGAATGCCTGTTGATCGACTTCTGACATGTCAGGGAAGAAGGTGAAGGATGGCCACTAAAAAACCAACTAGTTCGGTGAGGGTCCCATACACTCAGTGGTCATCGAACTCCCTCTGTATGCCCGCCTACCAGACACCCCTAAACGACAGGGTGATGCTGCCGACTGTTGTCTTTACGTTGAGGGCGCCCACAGCTTGGGTGATAACGTCCGGACTGTCATATTTTAGAGTCTTGTGCTCATGGGCCAGGCCGACGGAGATACTGGTCACCCCCTCGGGGACACTTAGCCTGGGCTCCTCCTTGATCGAAAATCCCAAGTCGGTCAGGCGCCTCGCCGTATATCTGGCGATGTTATTATGCCTCATGACCCTGGCACCGTGGGTTCTGTGGCAAACTTGGAGTACATGTGCCAGGGTCTCATGGCATTGACATCCCGCCCGGAATTCCCGTGGCCCTTCAAGACCTCGGACAAATCGTGTTCGGCAGGGTAACGCATTAATGCGAACTTTAGTCGCGTCTATAAACTTGTGCCCTGGTATCACTCGAGTGAAGCAGATTATTCTCGAGTGAAGTAAAGCAGATTATTCTTACTCCCGCCTATCACTCGTTTTTGAATGGTCTGCATTTCAAAAACATGGTTGGTATGATACTTGGTCGTCCTTCGCATCCCCCCCCCCATTTGGCCATTTTTTAAAAATTCTCACTTATAATGGAAGAGATACCACAACTAGACCTAACGTAGGTTGTGATCCGCGTCCGCTCCAGGCCGGCTCCCTACTTCACCGGTGGGAGGCCACCGTCGTCATGCGTCCAAAGACTCTATAACTTCTTACGCTGCCTTCGAGAGCTATGATAGATATGGTTCCTATGTCTCTTCTGCTGAGTCCAAGGTCCAGTAACATGTCAGAACTCGCCTTCGCCCATATACCACGGAACGAGAGCGTTATCTTTCCCACCAGGGGGTCTTCTTCGGAGTCGCCCTTTACTTCGGAGAGTAGGTCCTGCCTACCGTACTTGAGAATCTTGTGTTGGTGGGCAAGTTCGAGGGCGATGCCCGTTCCCACTACTTGAGCGTCTAGTACGATTACCTGGGCACCCCTCCTCACTACGAGGTCCGGCTTCAGAATGCCTTCAGGTACGGCGTATCTGGGCTCGATAGATGCTATCCATCTACAGTCCTGGAGTCTCTTCGCCACGAACCCTGTTGAAAAAGAGCCAAATAGGTTGTATGCGATCCTATTTATCCTATACAAATTGATGTAGGATCCTTTATGTCCTATTTTGTATCATGTGGGAAAGTTGTGGGATCCTACATGTCCTATATTCATTCATATATAGGTGAGTCATACGATCCTACATGTCTCATATTAGGCTATGTAGGAGAGTTGTGGTGTCCTACTTGTCCCATATGCGGCAATATAGGAGAGTTGTAGGACACTACATTGCCTATATCCGGCTACGAGGAGACTTGTAGGATCCTTCAAGGCATCAAAAAGGAGCTATAGGAGATCTTACGTGACCTGTTTGGTTTCATGTGGGGAGGACGTGGGGAATTATTTTGAGATATGGAAGTGATATATTAACACAGCATCAAACGTTATTTGATTGCATATATATATCCTTCAAAACTGGGGCCCAGAACGAACTAGTCATATTCAATCATGTTTGCCATGATATATATTTTTAGGTTGAAAACAACTGAATGGACTGGTTGCATTCATTTATGGAACATGCATAGAGTATGTCCATTACTAGTCGACGAAACATCAAGCATACAATGATGCGTGCATCCCTTTCAGTGCTATTTAAGCACAGACTTCGACAGCAATGCGCAACCGGTCGAGGTGGCGGGTGAACCCCATCGAGCGACATTGCGGTGTCGATGGGGTTCTCGGTCTAATATCTAGGACTAAACCTGTTCTATCAGGACGCGGTTTGTTGTGACTGATTCCCCAATCCTTCCCCTTCACGTGCACGCTCACGGCTGGCAGGAAATCCTAAAAGTAGTCGAGATACTTGGAAATTCCAGGCCTCCGTCTGCACTTCCGAAAATTCGGAGCTCCGTAACATCCGCCCCGCTAGTCAGGTCGACGCCAGAATTTCCGTCCTAGTAGGACTTGAGTCGCTCTACGATCGGTCAAATGGAACCATGGATCGGTCTTTAGCGGTTCGGGGGTTGTGGGCAGAGACGCCTTCGTAACTCTGTTTTTCTAAACTTTGGGGCCCTTTTTCGGAAGGAAGCCCGCGTCGGACAGTTTTCATCTTTCTGGAGTGTACTCGCCTCAACTCGGTGAACGTGGCAAAATTTACTACAGCTGTCAAAGTCTTCTGGTTCTCGAGCTACCGGTTTCCGTGTTTACACTCCTCCCAATACATGGGTCTGCCGGCCGTTTTTTTTCCTAAAAACGTTTCCATTGCACCTACAGAGTCGTGTTTGACATAGTTTTGAAGCTCTCGACGTGCTCTTACTAACCGCTTTAATTCTGTAAGCGCGCGACTTTCCGTTCCCCAGATATGGGCTTTGGAGTTGGAGGGTCATGGCGCTGGCGCCAGCAAGTCTGGCTGACGCCCGCTCGGAGACGCTTCCGTGGGTGCCGTTCCTTTAGTGCCGTAATCTCGCTTACCTAATGTCCAATTTACTGGAAGTTTTGGATGCGCGTTCTCCGTTCTTTGCTCTACAACTTTTCAATTCGCACCCCCTGTCTATTTACTACAGGTTATGGCGCTATTCCCGAAATTCCTTAGGCTGACTCTCCTTCTGCAACCTTCGTCCCTGTTTTTAGGTTTGAGCCCTGTGGGAGATCTGAATCACCTATTAACGGATTCGTGCACTCCGAACACCGAACGGCTAGAAACTTGCGGGATCTTTCTATCTCTCTCCATTCTCGAGTGAGGACAAAATGGCAACAGCGGCTCGTTATACATAGGGCTGGGGGCATTTTTTTCGATATCGGTTGTTTGTTGGCGTAGAAATGTGATTGAAGACTTATTTTGACGGGGAAAACGTCCTCTTTCCAATGGCGCTGGTCGCCCGTACGCGCGACTTCCTGCTTTCTGGATGTAGCGCGAGGAGAGCATGGAGGAGACGAGGAGAGCCGTTACAGGCGGCGCGGCCTTGGAGCTTGGGATGCCTCCAGCTCATTTGAAAGGGAAATCTCAGAAGCGTTCGGACGTGTGTCCAGAGAGCTCTCGTTCGGGAAGCGTCTATCGTCGTAGTTTTGGTGGTTTTGGTGCCCCGCAGTGCTGTGACTGTATTTCATGCCTTACTAGTGGTATCTGGACCTGTTTCTGTGTGTGTACCTTGGAAGACCGAAAGCCGTTGGATTTCGTGAATTGAAGGTTAGTTGTGTGCATGTAATGCCATGTTTCGTGCACCTTTTGCTTGGTATTCTTCCTAGCGTGTGGGTTCCTATAACTTTATCCGCTCAGTGCGATTATTACCCTATTGTTACCTATTGCCTTATCCTCCATTTGTAATCTTGTGCTCTTACCCTGTTGGTTAACCTGTATCATCAATTAACATCAGGTTGAAGATATCATGTGTGATGCTTCAGCGGCCCTGCTACAGGGTACCGGTGCTCTAAAGATACAGATCTTCCTTTTTTGGTTATTAATTCATAATAACTCAGCTTGAGTCATGCATATTTTCCCCGAGTGTGGAAGAAATATGCACAGAATGTAAATAATCGCGGATATTATAACTCAACGTGCATTGTTTTCACCCTGTTCAGGTAATGCCTTACTGACACCCTTTGAGTTAATTGATCTTGCTGCTAACAAACAAAACAATTGTCTTTGGACCTCAAGTAACAGCATATGTGGGAAGTCTGGTTAACCTGTGCACGGGTTTTGGCACATTTTATGTGACATATAATGTATTATCCCTTGTTAAATCTAGCTTCCTAATTCGCTTTATTGTTTCAGGTGCCTCCAAGAAAAGTATCTTACAGCTATCATCTAGCATGATCTGTAAAGGTGTTGAAGACGCTGTACATCAGGCAAGAGCGTGATTGTTCAACAGACATGTCAGAGGGATGATGAACAATATTAATAAAAAAAAAAGAAAGAAGCTGCATGATTTGTTATTTCCTAATATACACAGCACAATAGGGTGCACAAATTATACTGGATCATCACGAGGGACTTGGTATTCCGCCATTTTAGCGTATATGTAGGAACCTATTTGCATGTAGGACCCAACGTAGGTCCCGCAATCAAATAGGATCCTGTTTATATGTAGGATCGCATTTGCATGTAGGTCCCACCACCAAATAGGATCCTGTTTATATGTAGGATCGCATTTGCATGTAGGACCCACAATTAAACAGGATCCTATTTGTATGTAGGTTCCTTCATCATGTAGGACCTGGTGTCATAATACCATATGGAGTCAAGTAGGAATTTCCAACAGGGAAGCGCACTATGTTGTCGTGCCTTTTTGTCCGTGTCCCGTGCGTTCTATGGCACATTTGCAGAATATGCGAGAGGGTTTCCTCGGACCTGCAGCCTACATTCTCTTGGTCCATCGAGGCCGCGCCCGCATCGGGTGCGGCACGGCAGCGCATTGATGCGGATCTTAAGGCAATCCATGAATTGGAGTCCCGGCAGGATTCTGGTCCCCTCGGCAATCCAACGGTGTGCATAAGGGACGAAGGCGGCATCTGCGAGAACTCTACCATCATTCGTGGCGTAGAGAGTCCTTGCCCAGTACTTGTGTATGTGGATCTTCGTTGATAGGAGATGGCCACCATGATGGGATGATATCTTGGCTCTCTCAAGCCGTGACCTCATGTTCTCGCATCGGAGCGCCTCTCGGACTATGGGGTGAGAGGATCTGGTAAGCCGTTGAAGGCGCTGGCGCTGCTGAACCGGAATGGACACCCGTAGGGAGGGGATGCCAAGACCACCGTGGGTAGTAGGGGCGTGGAAAAAGGCAGTTGGTGTGTCATGGGGAAGATGTAGCCATCCGCGTACTGCACCGCGAATGGTGGTGTCGAGACGCTGGAGTTGCTTGATGCTCCAGCGGCCAAGGACTAGTTGGTGGTGTAGACGTGGAAGGAGGTAGTACCGGAGAATTACTAACTTCGGTTGAGGCTTCAATGTTGACTTCCTAACGGATCAGCAATTCCTCCGCTTCATGTAGGATGGGGCGTTGGCGACCACCGAGGGTGATTGTGACGCCTAGGTAGCGCCATGTAAATTTCGGGCCAGCTGCAGGGATGGGCGTTCCAAGGACGGTAAATTGCCTGGCCGTGTCGACTGTGATCTTTTTGTCCCTACCAGCGGCCACCAGAGACACAGTGAATGATTTCGTCTTGTTGATGTACAGCCCTCGTTGCTGGAAGAAGTGGCAGGCGTCGTCAATTCGCTGCTGAAGGCCAACAGGGGATGATGCCACCAAGACCAGGTCGTCAGCAAAGGCCATGGCGTCGAGGGAACGTTCCCCGACGCCAAAGCCAATGCCCGGGGAGATGTTATCCAAGAACCCGTTTAAGACTGCGTTGAATAGAACTGATGAGAGCGGGTCGCCCTGCCGGACTCCAGATGTAGGCTGTACGATGCGCTCCTCGTGACCAATGCGCAGCAAAGTAGGCGCGTCATGATAAAGATCCACAAGATAGTCCAGGAAATCTGGGTCAAGACCAGCGAGTCGTGCACCTTCTAGGATAGCCTCCCGGGATACCTTGTCGAAAGCTTTTGTTAAATCGACTACGACCAGGAATAGGGATCTTCTTTGCTTCCTTGCTTCAGCGATGGCGGTGTCAAGCAGCACGATGTTCTCGGCGCATCCATCGACTGGCAGGAAGGCTCGCTGGCGGTAGTTGAAACGCATGAAGGTAGACAAACGCTTGGCCATGATTCGATGGAACAGACGGAGCACGACGGAAGAGACGGTGATGGGTCTAAAGTCCATGGGGTCTGTAGCACCAGGTTCCTTGGGGCGAATACCGTACAGGCATTCCGCAGCTATGAGAATAGGGCACTCGAATGGCTTCATGTAGAGGGCGCCCATCGTTTGTGGCATAAACGTGCCTCGCCCAGTGTTTGTCCACCGCTTCCTTCGTACGCAGTGGTCTGGTCCCATCCAGGGAGCAGGAGGATGCCTTCGTTATTATGTCCCTGGCGAAGACGGTCTTCATCGCTTCCGCGACCACAGGATTGTCGGAAAGCTCCATTTTCTTGAATCGATGAAGTTGGATTGCGGGGATTGATCTACGTAGAGCAGGAATGCCCGACCCACCTCTCTTCGCCGAAGTATGGTAATAAGCGCACGGTATATCGTGCAGCAGATGAAGCCACCCTCTTGCAGCGCTTCTCGTTTGGTTGTCGAGCTTCCTCAGCAAAGTAATATGCCAGCGTCCCAAGATCAGTCGGTGGTATAGTCTGGGAATAATGTGATAGCGTAAGGCTACCATCTTCTGTTGGGGTTTCAGTGGTGCGGCTGAAATTCTTTTGATCCATCCTGTAAGGTCCTCGGTTGCAGGTTTTGCTCGACCGTGCGGACTGAACGAAATACCCAAATACTTCCAAATGTGGCTCGTGCCACCAATAGGTAAAGGATTTCCATCCAATTGGAAGATACATCCCTCGTCAACCTTCAGTCTTTTCTGCCTTCCGGACGCCACCATAGTACCATAGCCGGAAATAGTAACGGACTTTCCCAGATTTATGGAGAGGCCTCGAAGATGAAGAAATCTTAAAAGTTCTGAAAGCCGGTCCTGCAGGCCACCGGGAGTTGACGCAGCCATCACAACATCGTCAGCGAAGGCCATTACATCCAAAGTGGCATCGCCGACAGGGAACCCAATGTTGTCAACTTGTTTGAGAAATTCATCCAGCATTAAGTTGAAGAGGACAGGGGAGAGAGGAGCCCCCTGTCTGACTCCGGTGGTAGGATGTACGACTTTTTCCCTTCCTTGGAAAGTCAGTAAGGTGGAAACATCAGTATAAAGGTCACTGAGATAACTGATGAATTCTTCATCCAGACCGGCCGTCCTGGCGCCATGAATGATTGCAGTAGTTGACACCTTATCAAATGCCTTGGAAATGTCTACTGTTGCCAGATAGAGAGACTTGCATCTTCGTCTGGCCTCCGCAAGGGCCGTGCTCAACAGCAGGACATTTTCACCGCAGCCGTCAACGGGCAAAAACGCTCGCTGACGATAACTGAAGTCGGCGAAGGAAAGAATTCTTTTGGCCAATATCCGGTGGAATAACCTTAACAATACCGAGGTCACAGTGATTGGTCTGTAATCGCTTGCATTCAATGCGTCGGGCTTCTTCCTGATGAAAATAGTTCGGGCGTTTCGCAGGGTAGCAGGCACCCGTTTCAGGATGAGTAGGAGGTTTAAAACGACACGTAGAACAGTAGAGGGCACTTTCCTAAGGTTCCTTGAAGAGAAGTTGTCGGGTCCTGCCGAAGAGTATATCGGAGGCAGGCAGTTCTTGATGTCTTGTGCCGTAATAATATACATGGGATTTACGTTGGACTGCGTCCTCTGTGGTGTTTGGTTGGATCCCAGAAGTAGTACCTGAAGTCATCACCTTCTCCCAGGTGTCGGAGGAAGTCCGCCGCATCAAGCACTGCAGGCGAACCGTAACCATCCAAGATGCGGCGGACACAGTCGCTCTGGGTGAGTTAAACTGGGCCTGGGTTTGTGCGTAGAGGGCCTTTTGCTTCTTTCTGTTACTGACGGGTCGGCCCGTTTGAGCTCGGTTCAAGCTTGGATTCCGCCGGGGGCGGTTGTGAGAAGGAGGCGGCTTATCCTTGACGAAGACATCACGTAGATAAGCATTTAGGGCTTCTGCGATGTCAACACCCTGTAGCGCCCGTCTGGCGATGTCGAACAATCGAGAGGCTTGGAAGGACTCGGGGGGAGCTCTGTTCACCAGGTTCTGCAATTCTCTCATAATTGCAACGTGCCTGGAGGAAGGGCGCTGGGTGCGGGCCTGTGTAGGGGGTTCTCGGAGTAAAGAATTGGCACCCATGTCCGGCGTTGACTCAATCGGAGGGTCGCTATTCGTGGCTGCACTTCGAGTCTGATCGTTGCCACGGGCTCCACGCCGGATTTCCTCGACAAGTTCCCTATACAGGCGATCTTTTCTACGAGATTTTATCGCATCCAGCGTCCGCCCAGGAAAAAGTTTCTGCAGTTCTATGTTTATGAACCTGGGTGGGGGGGGGGGGTGATCACTGTCGGCTAAGACGACTTCGGCTGAAGCCAAACGGTATGTCTCCTCCGCACTCCACCTTGGTCTTGTTCTCTCAGTGCAAGCTCCCATGTTATGTTCGGTCGGGTGGGTCAACCTTCTGTGTTGGCCCAACCCGTTGTTGGTACGAAAGGCTCGACCACATATATCACATATATCAGGATATCACATATATCAGGTATGATGCTTGGTCGTCGTCTGTGTCATTTAGCTACTAAAAGCAGATTCTTGCTGCCGCCTCTCATTCGTTTTTGAATGGACTGTATTACAAAAACATGGTGAGCATGATACTTGGTCGTCCTTTGTGTCATTTAGCGACCGAAAGCAAATCCTTACTGCCGCCTCTCAGTCGTTTTTGAATGGATTGTATTACAAAAACATGGTGGGTATGATGCTTGGTCGTCGTCTGTGTCATTTAGCTACTAAAAGCAGATTCTTGCTGCCGCCTCTCACTCGTTTTTGAATGGACTGTATTACAAAAACATGGTGAGCATGATACTTGGTCGTCCTTTGTGTCATCTAGCGACCGAAAGCAAATCCTTACTGCCGCCTCTCAGTCGTTTTTGAATGGACTGTATTACAAAAACATGGTGAGCATGATACTTGGTCGTCCTTTGTGTCATTTAGCGACCGAAAGCAAATCCTTACTGCCGCCTCTCAGTCGTTTTTGAATGGATTGTATTACAAAAACATGGTGGGTATGATGCTTGGTCGTCGTCTGTGTCATTTAGCTACTAAAAGCAGATTCTTGCTGCCGCCTCTCATTCATTTTTGAATGGACTGTATTACAAAAACATGGTGAGCATGATACTTGGTCGTCCTTTGTGTCATTTAGCGACCGAAAGCAAATCCTTACTGCCGCCTCTCAGTCGTTTTTGAATGGATTGTATTAAAAAAAAACATGGTGGGTATGATGCTTGGTCGTCGTCTGTGTCATTTAGCTACTAAAAGCAGATTCTTGCTGCCGCCTCTCACTCGTTTTTGAATGGACTGTATTACAAAAACATGGTGAGCATGATACTTGGTCGTCCTTTGTGTCATTTAGCGACCGAAAGCAAATCCTTACTGCCGCCTCTCAGTCGTTTTTGAATGGATTGTATTACAAAAACATGGTGGGTATGATGCTTGGTCGTCGTCTGTGTCATTTAGCTACTAAAAGCAGATTCTTGCTGCCGCCTCTCACTCGTTTTTGAATGGACTGTATTACAAAAACATGGTGAGCATGATACTTGGTCGTCCTTTGTGTCATTTAGCGACCGAAAGCAAATCCTTACTGCCGCCTCTCAGTCGTTTTTGAATGGATTGTATTAAAAAAAACATGGTGGGTATGATGCTTGGTCGTCGTCTGTGTCATTTAGCTACTAAAAGCAGATTCTTGCTGCCGCCTCTCACTCGTTTTTGAATGGACTGTATTACAAAAACATGGTGAGCATGATACTTGGTCGTCCTTTGTGTCATTTAGCGACCGAAAGCAAATCCTTACTGCCGCCTCTCAGTCGTTTTTGAATGGATTGTATTACAAAAACATGGTGGGTATGATGCTTGGTCGTCGTCTGTGTCATTTAGCTACTAAAAGCAGATTCTTGCTGCCGCCTCTCACTCGTTTTTGAATGGACTGTATTACAAAAAACATGGTGAGCATGATACTTGGTCGTCCTTTGTGTCATTTAGCGACCGAAAGCAGATTCTTACTGCCGCCTCTCACTCGTCTTTTAATGGACTGTATTACAAGAACATGATGGGTATGATACTTGGTCGTCCTTTGTGTCATTTACCTACCGAAAGCAGATTCTTGCTGCCGCCTCTTACTCGTTTTTGAGTGGATTGCATTATAAAAACATGGTGGGTATGATACCTTGTCGTCCTTCGTGTCATTTACCTACCGAAAGCAGATTCTTGCTGCCGCCTCTTACTCGTTTTTGAATGGATTGTATTACAAAAACATGGTGGGTACGATACTTGGTCGTCGTTAGCGTCATTTCTCTATCATCTTTCTTTATTATACCATGATACCATTATATCATGGTAGCACCCCAAAAGAAAAACAATAAATAAATAGGCACGCAAACACCTGACCATAACAAATAGCCCCAGGACCTAGGACCCAAAGGGGCGGCCCACGAGATAAAGCCTAACCAATACATCTAGCCCACTTGTTACCCCGACCTCCAAGGGAAGGTCAAACTTTTTGTGACCTTCATCAATGACTACACGCGGTTTATATTGGTATACCCAATGAAGAAAAAAGCTGAAGTACTAGAAAAGTTTATTCTGTACAAGCGCATGGCAGAGAACTTCCATGGGTCAACCATTAAGACACTTCGTAGTATGGTGGCGAGTATGTCGGGAAGGATTTCGTCCTGTACCTGCAAAAGTACGGCATACGACGAGAGCTAACGGTACTCCGCAGCAGAACGGAGTAGCCGAGAGAATGAGGAGGACTTGACAGGTTATGAGGAGGTGTTTACCTGATAGAGCCTGGACTCACCAACGACGCTTGGGCACCTGCTACATAGGAAACAAATGTCCCTCCAGTTCAGTTGGCGGACAAGTGCCGGAAGCGCTATGGACCGGGAGAGAAGATACCATCGATCATATGAGGGTATATGGCCGTAATGCCTGGGCCGCTCGGACGCAACATCGAGAGACGAAGCTGGAGCCTAAGGCTGTGGAGTGCGTTTTCGTCGGGTACCCAGAGGGTATAAAAGGTTATAAGCTCTAGGACAAGGGAAAACGACAGTTTCTTCATCAGTCGAGACGTAGTTTTTGACGAGAACAGCTTTCCGTGCTGAAACGCTGACCCAGTCGACAAGCTGGAAACTTCGCACGGGTTCCGGGCGAGCGTGGCCAAGGTATCGCACTGAGCTTTGGCGACCTGGTCAAAGACAACCAAACGGCGTCACAACCGGAGGACACGCCAAAATGGGGCGACATGGATCCCTCGGATGACTACCCCGAAACAGTAAGTCCCGGACGTGAACAGACATTGCAAGATGCCACACCCATACTCATACGTTCCGAGACGTTAGCCTCCAAGCCAAAGCCGAATTACTCGTGTTGTGTCGTTAAAAGGAGAAGTTTTCTTCCCGACCCCCAAGACTGTAGAAGTGGCGCTCTCAGCGCCAGACGGACACAAATGGAGAGAGGATATACAGGAGGAGCTGACAAACTTGAAGACCAATGGCACTTGAGAGATAGTTCTACGGCCCCCGAGTCGCCGTGTTGTGAAGTGCAGATGGGTGCCTCGAAAGAAATAAAAGCAAAACGGCGATCTAGAGAGGTACAAGCCCGTACACGAAGACCGCGAAAGTCGTGCAGGCCTTCTCTGATGCCGACTGTGCACGCGACAGGGTTGATGGGCACTTTTAACGGCTACGCATTCATTTTGGCGGACGCGCATATCTCCCGGAGCAGCAGGAAGCAAAAATCAACTACACTATCCACTGTGGAAGTCGGGTATCTGGCGATGTGCGAAGCAGCCAAAGAGGTGTTGTGGCTGCAACATTTTTCTCAGGAACTCAGTGCACTTCAATTCGTCCAGGAACCACACCTGCTGCTCGTTGACAATCAAGGCGCCATCGCAGTAGCGACCAGTCAGATAATGTCTGAGCGGAACAAACACAACAAACTGCGACATTTCTTTCTTCGGAAAAAATGCCGAAGAAGGCAAAATACAGCTGCAGTACGTCAGGACATCGGAGAATACAGCAGATATTCTGACGAAGGCTTTAAACGGGGAGAGGGCTTGTGGACTATGCGACTCCCTAGGCCTTCAAAAAGGCGTGTAGACGACATCTCGAGGGGGAATGTTAAAGATGGACAATATGTCGTCTACTTTCAGTTTCGTTTTCTGTGTTCATGCGCTTCTAGCGCATAGCACCGCGTATCTCGTGTTCACCTTCTCTCGTTATTAAAAACCTCGGTGGCCGTTACCGTCAGCTTCGACTTGCCTGCTCCCCTTTTTGCTGAACCCTGGGGTTACAGTGTAACATGTTATAGGACCGGTTTGGTTTCTGTAGGATTCTCCTAATGACCCGCTGCATCTTTTCCTGTGGGAGGATCAATGTCATCCAGAGCCTCCCAGACAGCATCTCTCGCCATCTCCCATGAGTCGTCCCCACTCCCAATGGGGCTCCTGACCTCCTGGAGTTGAGCGACCAGATCACCATGCGGCTTTCCCCTTCGGCTGCGCTTGTCGGCTTCATACGTGCGCTAACTGCCACGGGCCTGCAGCGTCTGAAACATGGCCTTGTTTAACTGGAGAGGCCCCACGCCATCTCTAAGAAGGGCCGGGCAACTTCGGGGGACCATCACTCGCTCCACATTTATCGCCTCATTTGCCTCCTCCGGATGAGCACGCCTACCATACTGGTCCAAGCCTTGGGCCGACCGGAGCGCTCTCATGCAGTCTGGAACATCAGATTGGAAGAAGGCAGCCTGCAGCTCTTGGTCCACATTCTTAGAACCTTGGGATGAAAAGTCGGGACCTTGCCGGTCGCTAGTTGTGCCTCCCATAGCGGGCCACGGAGCCATTAGTGAGGTGACGTAATTGCCTGAAGGTGTTATCCATTGGGCTGGAGAAGGAGTAATACTACCGCTTATCCCGATGCCTGCTTCTCCCAAATCAGTTGCCTGGATCTGACTGGAACCGGCAGTCCGCTGAGAGGCAAAGCTCCTGTATTGCCCTGTCCTATCTTGTGTAGTCCTGCCTTGCACAGAAGCAGAGATCATTGAAGAGCTGTGCGACGATTGGGAACTTGCAGTACTGATAACCACAGGTGGAAGTGAGGGGCCAGGAACATTCGAGTCCATAACCTGAGAGGATCCAAGAGGGCGATGAGTAGGATGTGCCCAACGACGATGTTGGGCCAAACTTCTTCGAAACCTTCTACCGCAACCGAGCTCACCACAATACAGGCCCTGAAAAGGGCCGTAGCATTGACGGCCAGAGATGAAGCATCGGACACTCTACTTGCAGCACTTGCAGCAGGGGCACAATCCTCAGCGGGACACGTGCTAAAATGCTGATTATCTTGATTATTCGTGCCTGCTGACGACGGGCGTCGGGGATGGCAACCGTGATGCCTCAAGGTAGGCCAGAGCTCCGTCAGTTCCCTGGACCATCAAGGTGGCCAGGGACAGGTAGCACCACGAGAAGGTGGAGTTGACCATTTCCGTGTAAGAGGCTATATATTGCGCGTCACAACGGCTTGCAGCGAGGAGAATCGTAGAACTGCGAACCGTAATCACGAGCCGCCAGCGCCCTATTTGACTGGGTAACAGACCGCCGCAACACGGTCCCGCTAAAGCCGACAGGCACGTCAGGCCCTCCCCTTATCCCTCCACTCCAGCTTCCAGGTCGCTAAATAACAGGAGGAATCTAATCATCCCTAGCCTTGTGAGGAAGGTCGTCCCCTTCATTCCTCGGGCCTCCGAGCTGCTGGATTACAGGGGAACGCTACTAACCCCCGGCCCATGGAAAGACGTTATTTTTTTAAACAATTCTCTGTTAGACGGAAGAGATACCCAGAAGACGCATCAAAGCGTCAAAGACCGCTTCCTTCCCGGGCTAGCTCCCTTATTCACCGATGGGAGGCCACCGTCGGCATACGTCCAAAAATTCTGAAGCTTCGGACGCTGCATTGAAGCGCGACGATGGAGATGGTTCCAGTGTCCCTTCTGCTGAGTCCCATATCCATTAGTAAATCAGAACTTGCGTTTGCCCTTATGCCTCGGAAAGACAGCGTGAGACTTCCAACAGTGGAGTCGGCCTCAGAGTCTCCTTTAGCTTGGCATACTATGTCGTCCCTGCCGTATTTCAGGTGCGCGAGTTCCAGGGCTATGCCAGTGCCGACAATCTGTGCTTCCAACATTACTGTGCTTCCGCATTCCTGAAGTCTCTTTGCAACGAAGCAGACGACATTGTCGTGTCTTCTTGTTCTGGCAGCATGTGTCCTATGACACATTTTTAGTATGCGTGACAAGATATCTTGAGACCTGCATCCTGCTCGGCATTCTCTAGCGCCAGTCATGCCGGGCCCAGAACGAGTGCGGCATGGCAATGCACTCGTTCGGCAGTCGAACGTGCATCGTACCCTTGCATCGTAACCTTGGTCGACTCATTCAGCTATGAAATGTTTATTAGCACATTCCTCCGACAAGAGTGGGCGGAGTCACCACAATAAGGACAGAACAATTACATGGTTGCCCCGCACCCTTAACGGGGGCCTAATACGCGCGTCCTACTAGGCGGGAGCACGCCTTACAACAAGAGGGCCTTAAGCCTCAGCAAGATAGGGCAGCGCAGACCTCGCGGTTGCGCTCTTGAAGATCCTCCAGGCCGCCACGGTTCCCTCCAGGGCTATTAGAGCAGCAAGCCGCAGGTGGGACGTCGAGAGGCCAAGATGACGCATAGCCTCCACGTACTCTGACGACCAGATACCAGGAATGTTTATCGTAGCCGACGTGAACATCACCGGAGTTGAACGGGAGGCCGCAGCTCTGAGCAGATCTGCTATCTCGACGGTGTCGTAGACCCTGCTCTTCTCTCGGTGTAGGACATTGAGAGGACGACCGCATCCCACCACCTGCACGTCCACGACCCAGATGGCGTCAGGGCGCTGCACTACTATGTCAGGTTTGCGTAGGCCAACAGAGATAGGAATGTGGCACTCCCGCTGAACGTGTCACCCCCTGTTACGGAGATCCCTAGCCACGTGGATCTATTCGGTCCTGTCTCCGATGTCGTGCCGCGTTGGTAGCAGGGCACTGCTTCGTTGCATGAGCCAGAGTTTGAGTGGCGCAGCATCCAATGCCTGCAACCCGTCTCCTGCCCCGGCCGCCCACAGGAGGACCTGGCCCTAGTTGGAGTGGCGTTTATGCGGGCTTTCGCCACGTCCACGAAATTGCGGCCCTCGATGAGTCTGGACCCGTCGGCAATCCACGCATGGGTCCCAGGAACCACAGACGCTTCCCTCAGCACAGGAAGGCAGATTATTTTACTGCCGCCTTTAACTCGTTGAGTTTGAGTTTGATTATAGAAAAAAAAACGGAAGATATTGAGTTCGTCACTGACGAATTCTGCTACTCCCACAAGGGGCCTTTAACTCGTTTTTCATGGCAGTTCACTGCATGAAAGCTTGTGGCCATTAAAGGAGAGCTTCAGTGTTTTATATTTTTGCTGGATTGTATTAACAAAAACATAGTGGTCCTTTGTGTCATTCAGATATTGAATTGTTTGTTAAACAGTATTCCACTTAGGTAGGAGGCCACCCAAACCACAAGAAAATGTAGAACATAACAACTGCCTAACGGTACAAATAACTGCTTGCACTAAGACGCAGCGAATGGGCGGCCAGCAGCACAACTCCCCGCCCTATTGAAGGCCCTCCAAATGTTCGAAGTCCCTTCCAGCGCCCCGCCGCTATTATTTTACAGTCTGCTTTAGTCAAACCCAGATTTAACAAATCCACTGCTGATTGCTTGCACCACCGACCCGGGAGCATTCTCGTCCCCTCAGGAATCCAGCAGTGGGCGATCGGGACCAGCCCGTCGTCAGCTAGGGCCTTCCCGTCATTGGTGACATAGAGAGCAGTCAACCAGTAGCTTTGAATATGAGTCTTTGAAGAGAGAAGACGTCCGCCACGACGGGATGAGAACTTGAATCTGTCGATGAGTAGCTTCACGTTTTCGCAGCGGAGCGCCTCTCGAAGGATCGGGTTTGAAGAACTTGTTAGTCGTTGGAGACGCTGGCACTGTTGAATCGGTATGTTGACACGGAGGGAGGGAACACCAAGGCCGCCGTGAGAGGTAGGGGCGTTATAGTAAGCTGTTGGTGTGTCGAGGAAGGTGAAGCCAGTCGCGCACTGCTCCATGGATGGTTATGTCGATATGTTGTAGCTCTCTTGTTGTCCAGCGGCCAAGCACCAGCCTATGGTGAAGTCTGGGGAGTAGGTAGTAACGCAGGATCACTTGCTTTTGTTGAGGCTTCAGCGGGGACTTGCGAACCCTGGTTAGTAGCTCCTCTACTTCATGGAGTATTGGGCGCGGGTTCGGTGGTGGTGAAAGTAACTCCCAGGTAAGGCCAGGTGAACTCCGGGCCAGCGGCAGGAATGGGTGTACCGAGGACAACGAACTGTCTAGCAGTGTCTACCTTAATCTTCTTATCCCTGCCAGCGGCTACCAGGGAGACGGTGATTGACTTCGCTACGTTGATGTGGAGCCCTCGTTGTTAAAAGAAATGATAGGCTTCGTCAAGGCGCTGCTGCAGGCCAACCGGGAAGGAGGCCACCACGATCATATCGTCAGCAAAGGCCATGGCGCCGAAGGAGCTCCAACGCCAAAGTCAGTGCCCGGGGAGATCTTGGAAAGGAACCCGTTTAAGAGGGCATTAAGAGGGCGTCTTTTGGCAGTGCTGGCAGCCTCTCGCACGCTTCACGGCTAATTCTTCTGTGAACCATTGCAGACAACGGAAGATAAAGCTATCTACGATCCTGCACCTATCTGAGCGCCCAGCGATTGCACCAACACGCCACCACGTCGAGTCGTCTACTTAAGAAGCTGCACGGGCACAATCGTCGTCTTTTGGCAGTGCTGGCAGCCTCTCGCACGCTTCACGGCTAATTCTTCTGTGAACCATTGCAGACAACGGAAGATAAAGCTATCTACGATCCTGCACCTATCTGAGCGCCCAGCGATTGCACCAACACGCCACCACGTCGAGTCGTCTACTTAAGAAGCTGCACGGGCACAATCGTCGTCTTTTGGCAGTGCTGGCAGCCTCTCGCACGCTTCACGGCTAATTCTTCTGTGAACCATTGCAGGTTGGTAGCGCAAGCTTTTTTTGCTGTTGTCTTTGCTGCCAACACTGCCAACAAACTTGTGTGATACCATGTCTGTAACCAAAGAGGTTGCTAAACTGCTCTCGGAATTCAAACAAGACCTGCGAAATGAGCTGAAGGAACTCCGTGACGGTATTGAAAGAGATTTCAGAAAAGAGGTCAGGGAAATAAATGCTAGCTTGACATTCATGAATAAGTCCTTTGAAGAATTTAAAGAAACAGTGGAAATAATGTCAAAGGAAAATGCAGTGTTAAAGAGAATGAACGAGAGCGTAACACAAGAATGCAACACCCTAAAGAAACAACTAAGGGAAAATGAATTAAGGATAGTGCAGCTTGAGCAGTACAGTAGGAACCGCAACCTCGAAATCAAGGGGGTACCTATTCAAACAAATGAAAATGTGGCCGATATTGTCACGAAGGTCAGCGAAATAGTGGGGGAGAGCTTGAGCACTAATGATATCGAAATATGTCACAGAGTTCCTGCTGCTGGTGGCAGAGACATGGCAAATATAATAGTGCAATTTGTGCATCGCTCCAAAAGAGATGCAATTCTAGATAAAGCTAAGAAAAAGCGTATGACTACTGCTGATCTGTGTATTACTCCTACGGCTCCAGTTTTTATCAATGAACACCTTTGCCCTGCACTTAAACGAATACTTGGCGCTGCCATTGCACGTAAACGCGAATTTGGTTGGAAGTATGTATGGGCAAAAAATGGAAGGCTGTTCGCGCGTAAATCAGAGGGTACACCGGTCCATCAGATCGCTGGTTATGACGACCTTTCTGTGATAAGCTAAGATTTCCTGTGCGTAGATAGTATTTTTATGTAGATAAAAATGCCTGTTGCCCCTAGCGAACTTTTGAAGATTGTACACGATGCGCAAACAAATAACTTGTTATCGATCCTTCACCACAATGTAAGATCTGTTCGAAACAAGGAAGATGATATCTTTACCCTACTTACTTGTACCAGAATATCTTTTGATGTAATCATGTTTTCCGAAACATGGCTACAGCGTGATGATGACATGTTTGTACTGCCAAATTATAGTAATTTTTGTCTGTGTCGACGCGATAGAAGAGGCGGTGGAGTTGCGATACTCACAAAAACGTCTATGAAGTGCGAAAAAGTTGCTTCGCTCACTGTATGTCTGAATGATTATGAAGTGTTATGTGTACAGTCAAACTTGTGTGTTTACGCTGTGATTTACCGGCCACCCAGTGGAAATATTAATCACTTCGTGAGCTATCTTGAACGACTTTTTCAATTTTGTACCGAGAATGGTTATAGATTATATTTGGGAGGCGATTTTAATATCAATTTGCTAGAAAGTAGTGGAGTTAGTTTAATGTTTCAGAATTTGATTAATTCTTTAGGGTTTCAAAATGTTATTCAGAATCCGACTCGTATTACCACTGATTCTATAGCGCTAATAGATTTGTTTATTACGAATGAACCTCAGTCCATTTATCGTGCTGATACTCTAGTAGCTGACTACAGCGATCACTTGCCTGTATTTCTACTTGCGGAAAATGACCACCCCATTGTTTTCACTAATGAGATATTGACGTACCAATGTGTTAGTGATCACGCGCTGAACAGTTTCCGCGAAGAAATTTCTAAAGTCATTTGGAACTTTGTTTATGCTGAAGATGATCCTGAAGATGCATATAATATGTTTCTAGACACGTTTATTTCTATTTATAAGCGGCATTTCGTTTACAAGGTGCTCAAAGCATCTAGACACATACGGAAACCATGGGTCACTAGTTCACACCTTCAGATGATACGAAAGAAAGGTCGCATGTACAAAAAATTCTTGAAAACGCGTGATCCTGAGAAGCTGCGTGACTTCAAGAGATACCGTAACAGGTTAAATCTCGAGCTGCGGCGGGCCAGGCAAACTTACTATAGCAACATGTTTGACACTTCTTGCCTTAGCAACAGTCATACCCTGTGGAAGAGGATAGACATGGTGCTGCACCGTAAAAAGAACACACCACAGATAACAGACCTTTGTATTAACGGGAAGAATGTGTCTGGTTCAGCCCTAGCAGATCATTTCAATGATTATTTCGTGAACGCTGTATCTAGTAGAACGGCGAGACAGGCTCTCTGCTCACGGACAGTTGAACGAGTGAAAGATTCTTTTTTTCTCTGCCCAGTAAATGCAACCGATGTCTTATCTGCACTGTCTCAATTACGCAATAGTAAGAGTTGTGACATTTTTGGCATTCAGATAAGACCAGTTAAATACGTTGGCGATATAGTCGCGCCTGTGCTGGCGGATATCGTTAATAAATGCTTCTCGAGTGCTGTCTTTCCACAAAGGATGCAAATAGCGAAGGTGATAGCCATTCACAAGGGTGGAGAAAGGCAGCTATTAGCAAATTATCGGCCTATATCGTTTTTACCAGTTTTCTCCAAACTAGTGGAAAAGCTGATATTTATTCAGTTGGATTCCTTCTTCATAAAACATTCGGTTATAGTTGATTCACAGTATGGCTTTCGCAAAGCTCGATCCACAGAGCTCGCCTTACTAAGGCAAAAAGAAATTATTTTAACTGACTTTGAAAATAAGCGGTTAACGTTAGGCGTATATGTAGATTTGAAAAAAGCTTTCGATTCTTTAAATCACAGTGTATTGTTAAAAAAATTGCACTCTTATGGTGTACGTGGTATCCCACTCACTCTAATAGAGTCGTATCTTGGCAGCCGAAGACAGTCGGTTGAAATTAATGGCCACTTATCTTCCGTTCTTGAGATCACTTCCGGCGTGCCTCAGGGCAGTATATTGGGGCCATTGTTATTTAATATTTACATTAACGATATTGTAAACATTTGCCCTCGTGCACATTTTGTAATTTACGCAGATGACGCCAGTCTTTTCTTTTCTGGCATTGATGCAGATGAAATATCCCGCACTGCAAATATGACACTCAAGACACTAGATGAGTGGTCACGCAATAACTGCCTACAGATTAATACAACAAAGACAAAGGGCGTTTTGTTCAGACCAAAGAACAAACGTGTCATAACAAATATTCCTTTGACTATATCTGGTGATGAAATAGAGCTAGTGAATAATGTCAAGATACTCGGTGTCTTTTTTTCCTATGACTTGAGCTGGGACTTACACGTCGATAAATTATCTAGTAAACTGTCGCAGGTGTCTGGTACTTTGTGGAAGTGCAAGGCAATACTACCTACGCAAGTTAAGCTACGCCTTTATAACGCGCTCTTCTCTTCTCTCCTTTGTTACGGACACTTGATTTGGGGAACGACCACAAAGGCGAACTTCAATAAACTGACATTAATCCAAAAACGAGCAGCTCGTGCTATTTGTAATGAACACTTCATTGCACATACCAAGCCAATTTTCCTTAAATTGGGCATAATTTCAGTCACATATTTATATGAATACAGAGTCTTAGTAATGTTAAAATTTGGTCGTGAGGTTATTCACGAAATGTACACTTTGTCACACTTAACAAAGAATGACACGGTTGCTCGTACACGGGCTAGGGAAGTTTGGCTGACTCCGCGATGCCGAACCACATACGGAACACAAATGATACGCTATCAGTTACCAACGTTATTAAACAAATACTGTTACCTGTTCGAACATCCTGACTACAAAAAGGTATCGAAAAAAGCTATCCGTGCGCACTACCTAAATATCCTTCAATCACATTAGAATTTTTTTATTACTCCTTTTCGCTTTTGGATTATTACGAGGGCATTTCCTGCGTTCTTCCGTTTTTTCTGATCGATCATCAAGTAGCTGTGTTTTTTGTTGCGAGTTCAAACCGTTATTGATGATGGGAGAGACATGAGTGTGTGTAATTACAGCAAAGCTGTTACTGTCTGTGCTATTGTGGTGCTTTTTGTAAGAGTGTTTACCAATTAATTTATTGATGCACGTAACCATGCCAGATGTGCTTATTTGGTTGTTGCTGAAGTGTCGCGTATGTGAATGTCAGTTATTTTCCTTTGTTTGGTATGT
Organism: Ornithodoros turicata; assembly: GCF_037126465.1. Taxonomy (NCBI): domain Eukaryota; kingdom Metazoa; phylum Arthropoda; class Arachnida; order Ixodida; family Argasidae; genus Ornithodoros; species Ornithodoros turicata. The sequence continues at coordinate 20,103 of NW_026999471.1, read as the reverse complement.
GTTAGCACTGCTATTGACGTCGCGGTCCCCAGGCGTTTTCAAGCTGCATCATGGCAGCTTTTTGTCTGGGACCACCGCCATCTCTTGATGGAAACGGAAATAAATAAATAAATAAATAAATAAATAAATAAAAAAAAGTATGGGCGACAATGGGTCGCCCTGGCGGACTCCTGAGGTCGGCTGGACGAGTCATTCTTCTTTGCCGATACGAATAAGGGTGGGCGCGTCACCGTATAAGTCCATCGTGTAATCAACTGTAATTCAAGAAGTCAGGGTGCAGCCCAGCTAGTCGCGCTCCCTCAAAGATGGCTTCTCTGGACACTCTGTCAAATACCTTGGCTAAGTCAACCACTGTCAGGAACAGGGACCTTCGATTCTTCCTGGCTTCGGCAATGGCGGTGTTCAGTAGTACAATATTCTCCGCACAGCCATCCACAGGCAGAAAAGCCCGTTGCCTATAATTCAATTTCATGAATGCTGACAGACGTCTTGCCATAATGCGATGAAACAGGCGAAGCACGACAGAAAAAATGGCAACAGGGCGAAAGTCCGTAGGGTTGGTAGAGCCTGGCTTTTTAGGGACGAACACGGTTCGGGCGTTCCGGAGAGGCGTAGGAACTTTCTTCCGGAGTATAATCAGTTTGAGGAGAAGGCGAAGCACAACAGAGCGCACAGAACGTAGATTTCGGGGCGTGAAGTTGTCGGGCCCAGGAGCTGATCCGAGGGGCGGCATGTTAGCCTTGGTGGGTGGGCCCACATCTGCACCGGGAGAGTGGACAGAAACTGAGGTTAGGTGAACGCGCCACCCACAGCGCGCGGACGCCACTGGCAGCGCCGCCGCAAAAGAGCATAGCCCCTGGTAGCCGTTGTAAGCAACGTTTTCCGGGTCCTACCACGTGAAGGGGGGGGGGGTTGCAGGCCGATAGACAGGCCGTAAGAACATCCGCCGGAAGCTGCCGTTTACGCAATGGTCCAGGGAAAATGGCGGGCGCCCAAACCACGTGATCTCGAGGAGCCACTCACAGCGTCCCCGAGCTGCAGCGCGGGAAAAAAGCTGGGGCCCAGTGCGCATGCGCAGACCGACCTCCTTTCCCAACCTCCTTCCCCTTCTCTCCTCGGGTTTTTCGTCTCTCCTCTCGTCCCCCCTACCCCCCCAGACTCGTCCGTTTGTCTTCGGCGCTTGTTGTCTTGCTGTAGAGCAACGATCATGCCGTCCCGAAGCAGACAATCAAAAAGCAATGGTGTATGACAAATCAACTTTATTTGTCCTCGAGAACTGCCTCGAAAAAGCTACAGTACATATCTTTTTACGTCTTGTAACAGGCTTCACTGGAGCTTTAGGTACTTCGACATCCAAGGGCCGTTCAAAAGTCAATGCTGAGCTATGTGCGTCGTTGTTGCCGATGGCTGCGGGAGAACTAAAACAAAACGAAAAATATATTGATGATGAGTAACTCTGCACGAAAATCACTGCTATGATAGGCAATCTATCTTGATTTCATATTTGAACACCAAGGCATTTGTCACGAATGTTCGTAGATCACAGTGAATGAACGGCTGAGACGCGCATGAGGGGCAACTAGCATAACCACACATATTTTGATTAACGGCATATCAGAAACGTACAAGTTACGGCAATGCACTGCACAATGAAACGCCGCTAACGTACCGAGTGACTCGTAAATGCTGTACGTAATACACTTAACGTGATAAACCTGCATTACTTCCTTCAGTCACAAAAAAAGTAATCAAACTTGTCTTACCGTTCACCTGCAGTACGTCGGAAAGAGTGCAGACTTCCTCTCTGACGATTTCTGCGTCCTTTGGAGGTGCAGGCGGATTCCATGTCATGTTCGTCTTCCCGCTGTTGTGATGATGAGGTGGATGTGCCATTCCGTTCTCACATTAGCAGTTCGCCACAATCTAAATCCAAAGCATTCAAAGCCCTCAAACTACCCCGTAGTGTCTGCGTGCACAACGGTTGCAGTCCAAGAGAACACGCATGGCCAGACAGACGCGATGTCTCCTCTGTCGTTCTTCTTTCTCCTCCGTTCGACTGCTTCCGTTGAACGGTTCGCGCGTTCGGATGCTCGCTCCTCAGTCAAATGACTCTCGCCCAATCAGCGCGAAGGAAACTGACGCCAGTTTTTTAGACCAATGAGCATCCAAATATTTATACATATAATGCGCAGCCAATGAGAGATCTTCCGAGCTGGCACGCCGGTGGCGACAATATTTTCGACGCGGTGCGTTTCGCTTTAGAGCCGGCGGCTGGTAAGAACCCCGGCAGGAGATAAGGAGGCGGCAGTAAGATTATGCTTACTGCCGCCTATGACTCGTTTTTCTATGGGTTGTATTAACAAACATGTAGAGGGAATGATACTTGGTCGTCCTTTGTGCATTCAGCTGTTCTGAACTTTTATTGACAAAGCATTCAAACCTGAAAGGGCGGAGTCGCAACTAAATGACTACGGGCAAGAGCCCAAACAGAGCAACCTGCACTGTGTACACAGCAGTAGTATCGAATCGCGCGTACGTAAAACTTCAAGAGGAGCGCGTACATAGACCTTCAACGCCTTGAATCTTCAGGTAGAGGACAGTTCTTCAATGCGGCGGGTGGTAGCGCTTTTGAAGGCACGCCACGCCCGCACGGTCCCCTCCAGGGCCTTGAGATTGACAATCTTCAGCTGTCCTTTGGTTAGACCCAGGGACAGCAAGGATGCAGCAGACTCCGATGACCATAGCCCCAGGAAGGACACCGTGGCGGACATGAAGGAGACGGGGCAGTTCAGCACCGGTGAAGAGGATGCCGAGGAGGCCCTAAGCAGTCCAGCAATCTCGGGGGTGTTGTATATTGCAGACTTCTCCCAGTGAAGAGTATTAAGAGAGCGGCCGCGCCCCGAAGTGGACGTCAATGACGTGGATGGCATCCTGTCCATAGCAAATGAGGTCAGGCTTTCGCAGCCCAGTAGAGGTAGCTAGGTGTCGTTCCCGCTGCACGTAGAAACCCTTCTTCTGAGGCCGGAGGCCAGAAAGACGGCGATACCTGGAGCCGATCGAAGTAGGGCAGTGCTGCACTCCTGCTGAGGTGTGCAGCTGAGTGAGGAGTGCTGAGGAGGGCGTTCAGTCATAAGTGGCAGGAAGTTTCGACCACACAAAATGATAAGTTGCACATGATACAACCCTATGTGAGAAGACTCATGCCAAGTCCATCAAACCGTTTACAAGACAGTCTCTCGACTGAGAATTGGACACACATACTTTACGCATGGCTTCTTACTCCGACGTGAGGACCCTCCTGACTTCAGGAGGAGTTCAGCTTACTGTTTTACAGATGGTGTAGATGGTGCAGATTTACAGAAGATGGTGTAGTGCATTTTTCTTTAGGGCAGCATGAATCTTGAGGCCCTTCATTTTTGCGAACTGTTTATTACAGGAGTTCCGGATCATCGTTTGGGCCTCGTCTTCTTCTCCCAGATGCTCCCAGGTTACCACTAATAGCGGATGCCACTCGGCTTCTTCTTCCTTCCTCTTTCTTCATTTTCTGGATTCATGCCTAGCGGGTTTCAGCCACGAAGGGGTTGGCAGTCGAAGCATAACGGGAGAGTGGTGGGACAGAGCTCCGTCATTTCCCTGTCCCGCCGAAGCGGTACCAGGGGTAGCCGGTGGCACCACGAGAAGGTGGATTTCACCACGTGTGAGAGGCTATGTATTGCGGATCACAGGGCTTGGAGCAGTGAGTATCGTATAACCCCGAACCGTTAGCACGAGCCGCTAGCGCTCAATTGACTGGGTAACAGACCGCCGCAACACGGTCTAGCTAAAGCACGGTCCCAGTCAATACCAGTAGGTCATTCTCAGACACTCCCATGTTGTGTAGTTGTAAGGCGCCCTCTCTGACCCAGACATCCTTGAATGTGATGGTCACACTTGACACTGTGACCGCAATCACCGTGGAACCACCTCCATCGGCGACCTGCCGTAGAACTTCCCCCCTGTTGTATTTCAGTGCCTTGTGTTGATGAGCTAGGGGCCGGGGTGATCCCAGTACCCACCACCTGGGCATCCAACGGTAGGGCTTCATCTCCCCGCAAGGTCACTGTATCAGGCTAAAGGATGCCTTTTGGTACTCCGTGCTTCGGCTCCACGGCGACCTTCCATCCTTTTTCCCTCAATATTCCGGCCACATATTTTACTATGTTATCATGCCTCAAAAGGCAAATGCCTGCCAAATGTGCGCTAGGGTCCCATCAGAGGAACAACCTGCCGGCATTCCCTTTCCACTTCTCCCCCTGGCCAGATCTGGTGCGGCAGGGCAGCGCATTCACCCGTATTGTCAGCGCATCGACTGATGGCGGGGCATAATTCTTGTACCCTCAGCTATCCATCTCTGAGCAAATAGGGCAGCGGATGGCACCTGGAGAACGCGACCATCATTGCTGCCATGGAGGAGAGACGACTAGTACTTGTTAGCCGCACCAGTAGTCCTCAAAAGTCTTCCGGTGGGCACTGTAGCTCTGGACTGGATCCCCTTCACATTGTCCGTCTGCAGGACCTAACTGACGACGGGGTTCGAAGAATCGGCCACTCGGAGAATCATTGCAGGATCGGGATGGTAGTGGCAATAGAAGGAACTTCGAGGCATCCCTCGGATACAGGGGCGTGGGAAAAGCCCACTGGTGTGTGTCGGGTGCTTATCGAAACTACCCTTACTCGATTCTCCCTTCTTACTTGATCCTTCTTGAAAATATCCTGCTCACAAAGACTTTCTTCTTTTGACACGTATCGGGACGGCCATACTCAGAACACCCTTCTGGAATGCACCGTTACGCCGGCCGGCGGTTATGGGGACGCCGACCTCACGGGGTACAGTCAACCGAAAGTAGTCCATCCAGAGCATACGCTGAAAGGTTTATGTAGGTCATTTCTAGTCGTTAGAGTGAGCTCTCGGGCCCATGTTCTCAGAGCTCTGTTGACCACCGTCTGTGTTGCAGCATGTAGAATCTCGTAATTCTTCAAACCCAGAAGCGGTGTCCATCCTTGCACATGGAAGGTTACAGGTATCACAAGAAGATAACAAATCAAAGCGGAAGTATTGCGTGGCGGTGCGCGTCGTATTTAACTATCAAGTGTAAAGCAAGTGTCATCACCGAAGAGGACCAAGTGCGACCCCGTCTGCGTGAGTATATTTGTATCGCATATTTATAGCGCGTTATTTACAAGACGCCATTGTGCCTTGTTAGCCGACGTCACGAAGTTCACAACAGACGTTGCTAACTGGTCTCGGATCCGACCACTTAGCAGATGGGACCACTGATGCATGGCTGAAAGTAATGCGTAGAAAAGCACATAGGTACTGTTCAAGTAAATATTGCTTATTTATTCTACTATGAGCATACACTAAGAATAAAGAAATAATCGATGCATCTCTCACGTACTAAGTCGCACGCGGGTAATCACTCACTGCGTCTAGACGAGGCATGTGCTTGTGTTGAATTTACGATGCACTCACGGACAACAGCGAGCATGGCGTTTTGTTGACCACCTCACACGTGTATTTTCTCAGAGAAGATGACACCTCCGTCCATGTAGGTCGCGACATGTACCCTTTCTTCTTCACCAAACGATCCTAATCTTTATAATCGTCTTAACCATGTTTCTCAGGTTCCCTTAGTTCCTGAAATAAAACATATGATCAGTAGTAATCGAAGCACCACGGTAAACACTTATACCTCTTAACATCGGAACAAGCATTCTGTGCAGTCCGTTTGGCGTTTCATCATCCGGTTCTTCTGCGGACGCCGTGCCTTCCTAGCGTCGAAACTTCTCCGAGATATCGCCAACATGCTTCACATGACTCATTGTCATCACGTTGTCTTAGAAAACGCACTAAAAACACGTAAATAGTGCGCAGGATATGTCCGATCTCTGCCACGGCAACTGAAGAGAAAAAACGACCTTGCAAGGACGCGTCCAAGTTCCAACTGACGCCTGACGCTCTCTCTGTTCCCTCTCGTCTCTCGCCCTCCCGCGGCCCGCCGTTCGAATTTGAATTTAAAGCCTCCCGCAGATCCGGGGCGCCCTCATAATTATTGCATCTGCTTTGGGTCAGCCCGTGCAATTACCTCTTTGATTTTAGTTCTTCTAATTATTTGGCGGAGTGTGTCATCTTTTGATTGTGTCTTTTGGCACTTTGCTGGTACGTTTTATGACATTTGCCTTTAGATGAGAATATTGCCACGAATCATCTTCGAGAAACTTCCAGGGCAGGCACGAAACGGTACATCTCATCCCGGCGCGTGCTGAAGAAGAAGAAGCAAGAAGCTTCCAGACACATCGCCTGCTCTCTGGCAAACGCACGTGCAGTTTCTAGACTTTTCGGCGCGACGCTTAAATGCTTGCTCCAGGCTGGAGCATTCATTCTTTGGACTCAGTTGTGTTCAGAGAGCTATCACTCGTGTGTTTTTGCTACCAAGCAGTTTAATAAACGGTTTGCTGTTTATTCGACGACTCGCCGGCCCATTTCGCTTCGTGACATTTCTGGTGAGGGTGCGGGGCAGGGCTGGGCAAGATAGTTCAAAAAAGTATCTTCGACGCCGATACTCGATACCCTCAAAAATTTTATTTCCGATACCGATACAAGATACAGAACCGAAATTGATTTTCGATACAGATACTCGGTACTGTACCGTCGATACTTCGATATATAACTGAAATCCCGAATATACTACAGCTGGTGTTATGAATAGCGAAGTTAATATTACTGAAATCACGATATAATAAAGCTGGTGTTATGATTCGCGAAGTTTACATCACTGAAATAACAATATAATAAAGCTGGTAATATGATTAGGGAAGTAAAAACATTTATTCGTTATTTCTAGAGCCTTTACTGTATTTTTATAGCGCACTTTTTCTGACAGGGCTTGGATGTGTCCGACCGTACGGATTTAATGAAGCTGCACTGTCTAAGCAGCTAGTCTTGTTAGAACTTTAGACTGAAGCCATGGGTACGTTGAAACGATCGCATCAATAAGCAGCCTAGCAAAAAATAATTCTTTAAGACAATGTTCTTCGTGCGTACCGGTCTGTGAGCACTTGACTATACATACGAATAAACCTGAAACTTTTTTTCTGCTGCTTTTATCGTTTGGTACTGCAGTACTTACCCGGTAGCCTCTGACTTTGCCTCTGACTTGATTTTCTTAGTTGGCCGTTGTGAATTGTGAGCTGTAGAACGGGTTACAGTGCTCAAGCTAAGCCGGCGGTTATTCTTTCCGCATGGCAGACGCGGAATCCACACCTCAAGTCAAGTGGACGTGCTCTTGCGCACTGAGGAGGGGGACATCGGGCAGCGCAGTTCCAGAAGCCGTGAGGTTGGCCCTGTGTAAGGCGTTTTCGGCGCGCCCGCCGTAGAAAGAGACGGAAGAGATTCTTCTGGAACCAACTAGAAGCCGCGCGCGCCCACGAGCGCGTCCCAGGGCAGGGCCCAGGGCCTCCTCTCCGGGCGACCTTGACGATGGAGCGCGCGCGCGGACGTAAGCTTCGAACGAATTTATGGTCGACATGTCTAGCCGCTGCGGCCTGGCTTGTACTACCGCCTGAGCGAGCGCCGCCGACCCTAAGTCTCACAACAGCCTCAATATTTGCGTCTTTTTTTAGTATCGAGTATCGTTAACATACACGATACACTAAAAATGTATTTTCGATACCGATACTCCGATACTCTCATTTTTGGCACGCGATACCTAATACCGATACACAAAATGTATCTAAAGATTGTATCGAAGATACATGTCCACCACTGGTGCGGGGCAACCCTTGTTCAACGGCCTGGAAGACCGACTGCGACAAAGCAGAAGACAGCTTGGCCTGCCTGCAGAATTCGGTCCATTAGAACCCCCTAAACGCAAGAAGAAGATGACTGCGGAGACCAGCACCCAAGTGGCGCAACCTGTTGCCACGCCCATAGCCCCTGCACGGTCGTCGAAGACATTCAGCGGGGAGTATTACGACGACGTCGACGATTGAGTCGACCACTACGAGCGGATCGCCAGGTTCAACAACTGGAGCGACGACCAGAAGCTCGTAAAACGTCTATTTCTCCATGGAAGGCACCGCGAAGACACGGTTCGAGAACCGGGAGACTTCGCTCACGTCCTGGGACGTCTTCAAAAGCAAACTTCGCGAGGCGTTCGCTTTTCAACAACGAGCTGAACGCGCTGAACATCTGCTCCAGAGACGGACCCAGCTGCCAAACGGAAGCGTTACTGTCTTCGTCGAAGATGTGTTGCTGCTCTTCCGGCGAGCTGACCCCAAAGTATCCGAGGAGAAGAAGGTTCAGCGACTCATGAGGGGCGTAAAAGAATAAATTTTTCGCGCCCTGTCCCGGAATCCACCCGCCACGACCGACGCTTTTCTGGACGAAGCCATCCGCATTGAGAGGACCCTGCTCTCTCGCGCTACCGTCGACCAACGACACCAGGGCTATGAGGCTTTTTCCACGACCGCTGGCCTCGACGTCGGATCTCTCAGATAGCTGATTCGAGAGGTGGTACGCGAAGAAGTACGAGCTCTCCTCTGTCCTGAGAAGGCTCAAGACCCTTTGTCTTCGATTGGTGCGATCATCAAGGACGAGGTTCAGCAGGCAATCCAGATGTCCTCAACCGTCAACCCCGACGCCGAAGTACCGAGACCAACCTACGCCGCCGCTCTGAGACAGGTGCCACCTACTCGTCCGCCGTACTACGGAAACCGTTGGACGCCTCCTCGGCCTGTCCAACCTACTCTGAGCGTCCCGCCACACTCTCAGCCGTTTCGCAAAACGCACGTTTGGCGGACTCCCGACTTCAGGCCGCTTTGCTACCACTGCGGAGAGGCCAACCACGTCTATCGCCGATGTCCCTACCGACACCTTGGCCTTCCCGGATTTTCACCCGACGCCCCCTGCCCTCAGCGCGGTAGTCGTCCAGCCGCAATTGAAGACTATCTACGGCAGCAGAATGCTTCTGCTGGCTCACGACATGACCTGTCCCTGAGCGTCCCCCACCGCAGCAGGTCACCAAGAGGAGCACGTTCACCGTCACTGGCAAGACGACCTGTATGGCGCAGCCCTAACCGGGAAAACTGAAGACTGCAGCTCCGCGAGGTGAAGCTGTGGACCGACGACAAGTTACAATTCCTCCAACTCGACGAACAGCAACGCAGCACCAACACGACGCTCAAAAAATTACCAATAACCAGAAAATACACATCGACGGCCATGAGATGACTGCGTTAATCGATACCGGAGCCGACGACTCTGTTATAAGTGGTAGGTTGGCTAAGAAGCTTCGCAAGGTGCAAACGAAGTGGGATGAGCGTGACATCGGCACACGTCGGTGCTGGCGGACACGTCGTAACACCGACTGGCCGGTGCACGGCAGTCATACAAGTGCGTGACATCCAGTACGTCGTCAGCTTTGCCGTCTTGCCGAACTGCCCACGGGATGTAATACTCGAAATTGACTTTCTAGTCGAAATCGAAGCAGTCATCGACTTCACAAATGGAGTTATCTCTTTTAAAACGCCGGAAACTGCAGAAGACAAGTGATGGGCAGGAATAACCCCGGTGAAGCGCGCAAACACGGACGTAACCGCCGTGACGACTCAGCACGTCAACCTGCCTCCCTTGTCGGCAGTCCTTGTGACCGCTAAGTGCGACAGAGCACCAACTGGCTGTTTGTTGGCTGAAGGCAACACGCAACTTCTCCTCGAACGAGGAATTGGGATAGCAAGAACAATTGTGCCCGTAAAAAACGGAATATTCGAACTCCTGGTCACAAACTTTCGACCGGAGCCCCAACACCTCGCAAACGGCATGAAGATAGCCGGCATCGTACACTAGTTACACTAGGCAAAAAAAAAACTATGATAATTAAAAAATTCTACATACTGACCTTATGAGTACAAGCATACTTGACATCACTGCAAGTTCCTACAGTTCCTCACTGCTCACTACTTGCAGCTTTCACTAGCATGTCTTTGCTACTTTTTGTCGTTTAGAAGGGTGCCTCGAGGTCTGACATGACCCTTCACACGAGAACACCATTCTTCTTTTCGCTGAGCCAAAAAAAAAAATGTTCCAGGAGGTTCAAACTTCTCCGAAGCAATGGTGCATACTTTAACTTGAAAACCCAGTACAGTTCAAAAGCAGTGGAGACAGCATCGATGGTGTCCTCGACATCATAGGTAGCTCCCTCGACGGTAACACTGCACGGTTGAAATTTGAAGGGGTCGTCCACAATGATGGCTGGGTACACACAACTCTGCTGCTGCATGGAAGAGAATACAAAAAAAAAAAGAAGAGCAGAATATAATTGATGTTCGGTGATGTCTTTTTACCCATTTGTAATTGTGAAGAAATCATCACTTGAACAACGTCTATTTCTTTGTACACAGGTGTGACACTAGTGCAAGATATGTAGCAAGAGAGTTGCTTAAAGGGAGAATCCGCATAAGGTCCCTTCCGAGATTTTCGAATATTCGTCACCTTTAGCCATCAACGACCATGCCTGTAAAATATCTCCTTCGAAAACTGAGTCAAACTTCATAAAAATGATTTTCTTCTATGACGCGCTCGGTGACAGAGTAGTGCGAGCCGCGAGCGCTTTTCTGCAAGCAACATTGAGTGTGATGTAAGTCGCGAGATATCCCGCGCCGTCCGCCTTGCTTTGCTGTGTGTTTTGGCCGTTTTGACGAAGGAAATTTTCCGTAGCAATTGTATTCGTTACGTCGCACACAGATCTTACACCCACCAGGATGGGCGGTAAGACATGCTGTGTAATCAGTTGTGGAGGTCGGATACAACAACAGACGTAGCATATTTCAAGTTTCCAACGGACCCACAACGTCGTTTGGAGTGAGAAATGGCGCTGCGCAAAATCAAGTGGAGGAAGACCAGCTCGAGCACGATATGTTCTCATCATTTTGATCCAGGAATGTTCGACACGAAAAGACGGCTCATGCGGGAACTCGGAGTGGCACCTGCGGGCGGCACCGACCGCACGTGCACCTGCAACATGTTTCATGTTACGCGTGCACCCATGGCACAGATATAAGAACGTGCGGCAAGCTATCAGAAACTCACCATTCGTCTCATAACTTAAAAACCGAGACTATAGGACAAAAAAACGACTAACACAAACAAGGTCTCAAGACTGTTTTTAAGTTATGGATCTATACCACCAGCTCGCTTGCTACCTCTCTATCCTCTCGTCACCATTCGTTACTTTGAGTTCGACAGTCTTCAGTGTATGGGTCCGAGGCCTCGGTTTCAAGCGACGCGCGCACTGGTACAGGGACCGTCGAAAACGGCGAGTCGTCGTGGTTTATGGTGACGGTCAAGTCATTCTCCTCATCAGAATACACGTCTGAATCGGGCTGAAGTTCCGTGGAGCTGTATTCTGATGCGGAGTCGGTTTCCATGATTGCACGTTGAGCGTAACTTGCTTCCTTGCGCCTTCAATGCAATACAACACATGGGAATCACGGCAGACGAATCTCGCGACTGACGTCACGGCGAGGCGCTCCTCGATTCCGATGCCACCGCCTGCTCTCATAGTTTCGGTTTCGCTTTATCGTTTTTGCTGTTTATAAATTATACGGGCACCTTTATTCGAAACGAAGGCTGTTGTCAGCATCTGGGGGGTGGTCTCTGCTGAAACCAACCTTCACTTAATTTTGGGCACAACCGTTGCGGATCCTCCCTTTAAGACTTTTGTTTAATTATGTTAATTATTTAGTTAGTTTAATATGGTAGCTGGATGGCCACCTTCCACAATATGCTCTAGTGTACCACAAACACTGTTGTGCTTGTACAGAGTGCACCCGTAAGTCTGACCAGAATTTCCTAAAATTCCTCGATTTATTTTTCTTTCCAAAAAGTTGTTCAGCATATCCATTCTCGATTAAGCCTACACAAGACTTGGTGGCGAATCAGTAATTGGTGCAGCGTTGTGCTCTACAAATTTGCAATTAAGCCATTAACTTATTTTCACTAATTATAACAATTATGAAATTAATAAATGGCTACACTACTTATTGACAAATCACCACTACTGCGTAGACCACATCTCAAATAGACAAATTAAACGACTGTTGTAAGTAAATTAAACTGCGAAAGAAAGAAAGAAACTGCAAAATTAAGAAAATATTGGTCAGTCGTATGTGACACACCCTGTATATTCCAAGGTAGCATGCAAATATATTCTTGAATGAAGCCAAACTGAAAATGCAGCACCGCTTTGCCAGGCGAACACATTAACAGTTGGTCGCACAAGCCTGAGAGAGTGAAAGCACACTGACTGTGTGCCTCTCCCCTTGTACTAGAGCCGACAAAACAGAGGACTCATTTCGGCGGATCTTCTACCAATTCATTTCACAAATGGTCGTGACGTTACAGGTGCGAGGAACCCACTTCCGCAAAGAAAACGTCACGGTGACTTGAAAAAATTTCGGAGTTCAATTCAGTAAGTTATAAATTTCCATTGATTGAAATGAAATAAAAATGGTTCTAATGTGGCAAATGTTCCTGGTAGAAAAACAATCCCCTGACCTCATGTCTCTCTGTTGCCTACATTATTTACGGTGCATTTCTATCACGGCTGCTGGACTACCCTGTATAAGAGTGCACACAAAAAATATACTTGCAGTAGTCAACATCTCCGATGCGTTCTCCTTCAGATGGTGTGCAAGTGCATAGATGATGCCTACTGAGTAACAATGTGCAATGACAAGCGATATAAGAACACTACTCTCGGAATTCACACGCGCAGTGAGACAACTCTCAGCTTGAACAGCCAGGAATACTACAGGATGGTCAACGATAAAGTTTGGAAGCCAAAATAAGCAGCACAAAAAGTAAGAAACATTTGCATAATTTAATAATTCTTTGAAATCATTTTTCGGTACAGCATATGCTACTGTTCCACAGACAGAATGAAAATTGGCCAGATGCTTTTTCACTACACCAAAACATCACCGATGAAAGCCTGTACTGTCAATGTAATTTTGTTACGGAGGCAACCCTGGTCCTTTCTCTTAAACCACCGCTTCATGTTTTTACTGCAAAATCTTTATACTGAACAAACCCTCTAGATCAGTACCAAGGACCTCTGTAAATTGGTATTGGTGCAGTATACTTACATTTTTGCTCATCGACGCTTGTTGTCTGAGAGAGTTTCCCATTATCATAGTAAGTACTTTACCCGCACTTCTCTTCTTTCGTGCAAGCTGCATCACTCTTTCCCCCTTTGTGTTGACAAATTTGAGCAACTCTTTCTCTGCATTTTTCTCTGTGATGCGGGAAAACTCTTCATGCACCTGAAACCATGAAATGAATCAAAGCCCTGTCAACAAGAAACACAATTAAACATTAGCACAATTTGGAACAAAGTACGCACGGCACTGGTAGTTGCCAAGGTGGGATATTTCTCCACGACTTCCTGTACTGCAGGCTTTTCGTTCCGCAGCCATGTGAGCCTCTCGGAAAATGCATCATCATGTACAGGGCGTTCCAACAAATCCAGATTGTGCTGTGATAACATTGACAGGAAATCAGTATATCAGGCCAAATGCTTAGCCACAATTGTGAGGTATATTTTATTACCAACAAATCATCAAGGACATTTCTCACCCTGATCATGAGTGAGCATGCCCATGAATGTGTGTGCTACATTACAGCTGCAAAACAACTATAAATTTTTAGCACAAGGTTTTGTATCTGTGTTTTTGTGTCATACAGAACACTTTTTGCGCCAGTGGCAGATCCAGTGGGCACCCCATGATGCGCTTAACAAAGGAGCCCCCCCCCCCCCAAAAAACAAAAAGAAAAACACATAACAAAGGAAAAAACACTGAGGGTCATTATCCACCACTGTTTTACGTATTGATATGCACAATGCGGTGACCAAGGGCATTGTTGAACAGTTTATACACATTATTAAATTAAACAAATTATACAAGATATTTACGCATTCAGAACGTTTGTGGAAAAATTGATGGACAGATGAGCAAGTGCAGGTAACTGGATTAGATCTCTCAAATTGGCATTATCGGCATTGCTGTTAACATACCAGGGAACGAAAGCAGGTTCGTTTGATTTCGTTACAGCTATGTAGCGCGCTCCTTTTCTGCAAATGCTTTTGCCGCTGCTCCTTGACTTCTGGGACATTAGACAACTTCTTTCTCTGGTTCTTCGTGCGGAACTTCAAGGCTCGTCGCCATGAGTCCTGCAATTGAATACCACGCCTACTTATCCTGAGGTGTAACATATAGATCGCAGCGTTGGGGATTTAAAGAAACAAATCAGATTTAAATCAAATCTGCGGTTTGCAGAAGGCGGTAAATTAAATCCCAAATCAAGTCCGGATTTAAATATATCCAAATAAATCAAGTCACTTTAAATCCAGATTTAGATTCAGCACGCTAAATCAAATATGGATTTTTCAAATCCATCGCTATTGCGGAATAGGAAACTAACACTGCTGGACAGCTATGTAGCCTTCAGAATCGACCGCAGTTTTTCAAAGCCTGGATTTTTACACAGAATACCTATTGTTAGCAAGAGTCCGTAACAGTTTTGTAATTAAGAAAAAGTGACGGAACATATGGAAGATGTAAAGTCGCGCCGGATCCTAGCAGAAGAATTCCTACCTCTAGAACAGCATATTTATTCTAGGAGTACAGATACAACGTTCTACCGTTCGAGCCATAAGAAAAAATGTTAAAAAAACAAAAAAAGTCATCTTCCTCTTCTAGTCATTGCATTCTTCCTCTTCGTCGTACAGTCATTTCTTCACACTGCAAGATCCTTCACACACACCCCCCGAAGAAATGTTCAGTACATTACACCTCGAGTTTATATAGCAGATCTCCAGGCCGTAGCACTGTGGTTCGATCTGACATGCGGACCTCGAAGCCCGTGTTTTTCCGTCTTTGCCTGGAAAGCATCGTACTATTTGTCCCGTCGGCCATCCTTGTCTCTTCTTCCTGTCATCGCGGACGATCACGATGTCATCCACTTGAAGTTGTCCTCCTTTGCTTTTGTTATGAAAGTTCCTGAGCTCCGTGAGATATTCCGCGGACACCTCTTCCAGAAGGTATTCAAATTCTCTGCCCGTTTCTGCCACATTATCTGTAGAGTACTACCACTGCTCTCTGGTACATCGCTAGCTTTGGTGTTCGGTAGCGTTGTCAATCGCTTTCCCGTCAGGAATGCCGATGGACACAGTGGATGCGTACCTTCCTCCTCATACACGAATGTTATCGGACGAGAATTCAGGACGGCTTCGACTTCTGTGAGAATGGTATTGAGTTCGGCTTCCTTCAGACATATTGCGCCGATCGTCTTCTTCAAGGTGACTTTCACCGATCGTACTAGACGTTTCGTAGAAGCCGCCCCACCATGGGGGCATATGGTACGTTATACCGCACTCTACTCTCCATTCAGCAATCTCCTCTTCGATTTCATGACCGTGTGTCACATCCCATAAATTTCTAATCTCCTTGTTGCTCTTGCGGAAAGCCTTGGCATTGTCGCTATAGACAACTTTGGGTATTCCTCGCCGCGCTACGAACCGCCGGAACGCCAGTAGAAATGCGGTCGCTGACATTGCTTCTACAAGTTCAAGGTGTACGGCCCTGGTCACTGCGCACACACAAATTACGAAGTATGCCTCCTTTGCTGAACGTTGTGCCTTTATCCACATTGGCCCGGCAAAGTCGAGTCCTGTTACTGCGAACGGCTCTGACTGTGTCACCCTCGTTGACGGCAGAGGAGCCGTTTCTTGTCTCGCAGCCCTTACATTGTATCGTTGGCAGACGACGCATTTCTTCAAGATGCTCTTGATCAACTGTCGCGCGTGCACAATCCAGAACTTTTCCCTTAATTGGACGAGGGTGTCTCTTACTCCTGCATGAAGCAGATCCCAGTGACACTGCCTGATCAGCAGTTCCGCATAATGATTCTTCTTTGGTAGGACGACGGAGTGTTTCTGATCATACGGCAAATCACTGTGATGTAGCCGACCTGCTACCCTCAGTACGCCCACTGGTGTCCATAAACAACTTGCTGCCTTGCAATGTTGACCATATTGGTAATGGCTTATTACTCAGCACAGCCGCTATTTCTTCTGGAAAGGCTTTCCCTTGCACAAGTTTGATACAACACTCTTCAGCATGTTGCAACTCCTGCGCTGTCAGGGGTCCGGTAGTGTAACTTTTCTTTGTAACGTTCCCTCTGAATCGCAAAATCCAGCCACAACCCGATGTAACCTTCTCACAGAGCTGTACCTTTCCATCTCTATGACGTCTTCCGTCTCTGTAGTCAGCGTTTGCAGAACTTTTGTTTTCTTCTCCTCCCAATTCGTTTCTCTCAAGGTCATCGTCCATGTTCCACACAGGCCATTCACTGTCGCTTCGAGTCATCCAGCTTGGACCTGACCACCACAGCTCGCTTTCAGTCATCTTCTTTGCTTGCATTCCTCTGGTCAGTAGATCTGCTGGGTTTTTCTTTGCCCTTGCAATACTTACCATCCATCTATTTGAGTAAGCCCTCTGAATTTCTTGTAACCGGTTTTGCACGAACTGCTTCCAGCGCTGGGGATCCCCACGTATCCAGCAAAGCGCTATTCTGGAATCTGTCCAAAAGTGAAGTCGAACTGGACTGATTTGATCTTTTCAGTGATGTAGGAGACAAGCTTTGCTCCACTAGACATGCCATCAACTCCAGTCGAGGTATTGTCAGCTCTTTTATAGGGGGCGAGGCCTTGACTTTGCCATCAGCATCCGCTGCGGTTCTTGTTCCACAGAGTCTTCCATAACTGTGTCCGCTACCGCACCGTACGCTGTAGGACTCGCATTACAAAACATATGTAATCTCTGTATGTACCACGTCATTGTCCATGTCTCGGCCATAGTACCTCGGTACTCTTAGTCTGGTAGATCCTGTAGTTCGGAGCCCCACCGGATCCACGTTGTTTGAAAGGTCTGTAGGTAAAATGTCTTCCCATCCAATCTTGCCCTTCCACAACAGTTGGAAAAGGATTCTACACGGATCGTAAACGGTGCAACATTCCAGTGGATCAAATAGGCGGGCTATGATCTGCAAGACACGTCGTTTTGGTGTCGCCACCTTCATGGTGTAGACTCCACAAGTCGCTCATGCCAAATGTTTAAAACGTCCGTGTCCGGCAACCACGATATTCCTAGAACTTTCTGCATATCCTTGGGATCACCCTATGCCCGTTCGCCCGACTCTGCCTGAAGGGACTCGCGCACGTCGCTATGATTTGTTGCCCACTTATGAAGCCTCATTTTCGCTTTTTCCAAGATCGCCGTCGCTTCTTTTGCGATCGTTCTGTGCCTTCCTGTACGTCATTTGCTCCGGTTATAAGATCATCCACGTACATGTGGCTACTAAGGAGTCGTGCTGTTTCTGGATATTCCTCTTCCATCATCTTGAAGTGGCTGCGCCAAAGTAGCCGCGAGCAAAACGGCTTGCCGTCGTGCCGAGGGAACCCTCGTCATCCTCCAGCTTTCTACCGGTGGTAGTGGCATTCCCGCTTCTGGTTTTGTTCATACCACAAATACCGTAAGGCGTTTCTGTCCTCTTCCCTCACGGTTATTTGCAAAAAGGCTTTTTCTACATCGGACACCAAGGCGATCTTATGGACCCGGAAATTCAGCAGTAATCCCCACGACGTCCGGATTTAAATTCGGTCCAGTTCTAGCACTGGTTAAGCGATTTTGTTGAGCCGCAACTAGATGAGCAATCGAACACCACTCTAGTCTTAGTCGTACTACTAGATTCTCTCAAAATGGCTTGATGTGGCATATAGTACACGACGCTTTGTCCTTCGTCAACTTCGTCAACCACTCTTTCTGCCATGCTGTTATCACTGTACATCCGGATCGCTTCGTCATACCTCTTCAGCAACTCTTCGTTGCGAGCCAATCTCCTAGTTAACTGTGTGAGCCTCTTCAATGCCACTCCTTTGTTGTTTCCCAAATTCAGCGTCGACTTGTACGGGAGCGCAACTTCATAGCGCCCTCCATTTTGTGTCACACTTTGGAAGAACCGACGTAGTACCGGATTCTCTTGTTCGTCATCCGTGTCTGGAACCACGCCAATGGATTCGAGCTGCCAAAACTTTTCTAGCGTCGAATTCCCTTCGTCTTCGTCTACGGACAGTCTGAGCACCAACGTTTGATTGCAATGCTGAATTGTCCCTGCTCTAGGTGACACTCCATGTACCATCCAGCCGATCCGTGTCTCCACTGCTCTTATGCTGCTGCTAGTCGTACAATCCTTCCAGTCACTAGATCCCAGTACTGATCGGTGCCTATGAGAACCTGTATTTCCTCTTCATTTTCTGGACACACCAGCTGCTGGACTGGAAGGTTCTTCGCTCTCATTTTGTCGATATGAAGGAGCATGGCGGCGAGTAGGTGTGTTTTGGCCACTGATGACGTCGGTGACTAGCGCTTCCATGTCGTACTCATTGCCACCCTGTAGACTGAGAAGCCTATGGATACTCTCCGAAACGTTCTTTCTTCTTGTCGTCCCCCAAAGACTCCTACTATCAGTCGTTCTTGGCCGACTGTCTCACACTTCAAATTTGGGCGGTTCGTGAGTAACAAATGTCCTTTGACTGCCTGTGTCGAACATTATCTTGCCCTTGCTCGCTTCCCCCGGACCTTTACACCAAGCGACTACTGTCTGTAGTATAGTCTCTGGGCCTTTGGTGCGTCGAGTCAGCCTCTAAACTGAACTGCGACGATTCCGACGTCGACTTGTCTGTGCTGAGCGAGCTGTCTCCCCTGGGACTACACACAGAAGCAGCATGTCTTCCTTCACACTTACTGCACTCTACTTTACGCCAACACCTCCTGGATACGTGGTTGGGCAAGGTGCACCTGAAGCATCGCCCTCCTTCTTTGAGCTTGCGTAGCTTTTCTTCTACTGAAATCGTTCGCTTGGAATCAGCCGTCTTGTGATCCTTTCCTTTGCAGAAAAACATTCCGAGATTCCTCTGCTGTGTGAAGCAACGTTGACGTCGATGACGGCCTCTTGGCTCTCTTCGCGTGTGTCTTAACTTCTCTGTCCTTGTGTGATCCCGCCGGCTCTTTCCTGTCTCCCTCACGCGTAAAGATCGAGCTTTCGCGACTCTCTACTTCAACCCTGAGGAAGACCAAAAAGTTATTCAGTTTGACAACATGCTGGCTGCTTGCACGCGCTGAGGTGTTGTCGTCGCCGGCCTCTTGGCCGCTCCTGCTCTGGCTCGTTGTTCCAGCTTCTGCCTGCAATGCCCCTTTGTTGAAGTCGACCACCAACTCTTGAGGTACTAGTCGAAGCATAATTGAATACAGCATGGATGCGAACGACTCTTCGGGTACACCCAGTGCCTTCAATGCTCTCACATGTGACACGACTCCGTCGTATAGCTTTCTCATCCTCTCACATCGTGCTGTGCTCTCACCGGTTGCAGGTTAGTAAGTCTGCTCATGTGATCTTCAATCTGAAGCGTCTCGTTCCCAAAACGTCGTTTGAGGATCTCCAGAGCATCGTCGTAACATCTCTCCGTCGGCGGCAACCCCGCGATAGCTGATGCCGCTCCCCTGTAAGCGCTGCTCTTAAATAGTGGAACTTGTCGCACGTGGATAGCCTTTGATTGTCGTGGACCATTTGGCGAAACTGCTCCCAGAACGCGAACCAGTCCCTCCTTTGACCGTTAAATTTGACGAGATCCAGCTTCGGCAGCTTCCCGTGCTGGTTCATCCTTCCAGCGTTCTCCGACTGTCTCGACCCTGACTGACGTTCTGACGTCCGACTTATGGCCGTAGAATTTCGCTCGAGCCTGAACTGTAGCCGTGCGAGCAATGCAGTTGCCCCGTCGATATACTTGAAGCCCTCTTGCTGCTCCGCGTCGACGTCTCCCTCTGACCACAAAGGCTCCAGCTCAGCGTCCACTTTCTCAAGTTCTCTGTCTGTTTCTTTATCCTAGCAACAAGTACTTCGATGTCTTCTTCTGCAAGGTTTACGTCGCCAAGCTTCTCTGTAGC